>NW_026691951.1:0-24303 GCF_021218885.2 Marmota monax
ATATCCGGAAGGGAACTCCTGGTAACCAGACAAGGCTGAGAAGCTGCTCGTGACACCCTGTTACATTTTTAATACCTAGTTTACATAGATTTTAACCAGTAGCCTTAACTTTTTTTCTAATATATGTTTTACTTGAATTCATAACCCACAAATCAGTGAAACAAAATCTATTTTTTGTCTCCAACACTGCTTTCTGTTATGACAGGGTATGAGTTAAGATTTCCCATTGAAGAATTTTTTGTGTGTTGTGTTCTCATTCTGACCTCCCATATGACCTAGTTCTGAGTTTTAGAATATCTGAAACAAGGTTCCCAGAGATTCCAATTTTTGGAGTATTTGGAAAACACCACTATCTGAGTCTTTCCTTCTAGCGACCAGTTTGAATTTTAAGTGTGTAGCATCTGAAGGGATGGACTAATTGGATGCTTTGCAGGTGGAAAGCATTTTCTATCTAAAAGGTACTTCATTTGTTTCCTTTTATTAGATACTGTGAATAAAGATGCAATAAAAATAGAACTGTGGCAATATATTTAGCAAAAGAATTCCAATTCCTTTACATATATATCCAGAGTTATTATTAGTGGATTCTATGATATTTTTTTTACCAAAAATTATTATTTATATCTTTTGATTTATTTAAATACTGGAGATTACCCCAGGGCACTTTACCGGTGTGCTACATACCCAGTCTCCAACACTTTTATTTATTTATTTATTTTTGAGAGAGGGTTTTACTGAGTTTCTTAGAACCTTGCCAAGTTATTGAGCCTGGTCTTTAACTTGAGAATAAACCCCTAGTTTTCTACCTCTTTCCTCCTAAGCCACTGGGAGTACAGGAATATATAACATTGCACTCCTATGCCAAATTATTACTAGTGGATTATGTGGCATTTTTATTTTGGTCATTTAAAGAACCTTAACACTTTTATAACCATATATTTATTACATGTAATTGTCACCAACATTTTTACGTATTTGTGTACCCTGAAATCTGTATTCATTATGAGATATTTGCTTGGTTTTGTATGGTTTGGTGCTGAGTATTGAACCCAGGGGTGCATACCACTGAGACACATCCACATTCCTTTTTATGTTATATTTTGAGACAGGTTCTCACTAAGTTGATTTTAGCTTCGTTATGTTAATGAGGCTGTCTTTGAACTAACAATTCTCCTTCATCATTTTTCATAGATTCTAGAATTTCAGGCATATGCCACCATACAAGACAGTTTTAGATTTTTATAATAGCCATTCCAACAGCACTGAATAGGCTGCAGAAAATCTATTTGATTAATGCATTAAATCCCTGAGGCAAGCTTATGTGAAGTAGCCAGTGTAGGAGTGTTGTGTAAAGATTAGCAAGAATTGTAGAATGTGATAGACATTATTATCTAAAGTACATATATGAAGACAGGAATTGATGTGAACATACTTTATATACAAACAGAGGTATGAAAATTGTTCTATATGTGTAATAAGAATTGCGATGCATTCTTCTGTCATGTATTTAAACAACAAAACCAAAAAAATAAGAAATTTCTTTATATCTATTTTTGAGAATCAAACTCAGTGGTTTGCACATGCTAGCAAAGTAGTCTACCACGGAGACACAACTCCAGCCCATGTACCTAGCTTTTTATACTCTCTTTATAGTAATCAGAAACAACTTTAAAAATTAAAATTGCATTTATATCACTTTTCCTAGTACAGTAATGTATTACTAACTAAACTTATTCTTAGTATTTTTAAAAAATAATCTAATGGATGACTGTTTTTTCCAGAGATTATTTTATCACTTTTTTAGGGCTTGGTGAAGGGTCTTCTTTTTTTTTTTTTCAGTGTATGGATGTCTCCTATTATCAAATGGGTCCATGGTAATTATGTTCAAAATAATGATTCTAAAAATTCACACAATCCTCACCATTTCCAAGACAATAGGGGAAAGTGAAAGGACAATATTCACAACCAAAAAACTGTTTTCCATGGAAGCATAGTATCAGTGTCCAACCTGGAGTGTAATCCAGATCTTTCAGTGATAAGGTTGTTTAAGAACCACAACCGTAAATTTTTGGGATCCTCTAAAGTACACTGAATGGCTTTAAATCACTTACTCTTCTTCAAAATAAAATTTCTGCTACCTACTTAAAAAATAAAGCAGTATGAATGAGAAAGGTGAATGAGACTTAAGTTCTTTGGAGGTACTGAGGTTGACCTTTAATTATAGTTTATAAATAGTCAAATAAGAAGGGCCTTAGAGTTGTCTCATCTTTTCCAACAGATGATATGGAATACTTAGATGAACTGACATGAAATAATGAAAATGCATTTCAGGGAAGTGATATCACAGAAATTTTCAGGGTAGGATCTTGGAAATGTGGGAAAAATATATTTGTACACATATACATTTTTATAGAAAAAAATAAGTGATAAGTACAAGAGTAGGAGGGTAAATTCATTATGCCTCATGCATTGTAGGTTAAAGGTAATGATAAAGTAGTAACTGAGGAGATCCAGAACTCTATAATTGTGGGAGATATTTATACCAATTTTGAAAAAGAAAATATAATTAAATCCCTTTAGATTTGCCTCTTTCCTTTGTTCTTCTTATGAATTTGATTCTGTCAAATGAGGTTATGTGGGTATGGTTCTCTCTGAATTTATGTTTTCTCCTATTTTTAGGATTTTGTCAGCTATGTCATGTAAAGCCCTGTCCTAAACTCACTTTGGGGCCTCTTTTACCACCTGTTCTTTAATGCAGAGCAGAGATCTACCTCAATCATTCTATGCAATGAATTGACTTTTGTCAATCTTTGCAAAAAATGATTGGAAGAACAAGCATATTGGAGGGATTTTCATATCCTATAATATGGTTGTCAGACCCTGTGGCGTTAAAGGGTAGTTACTTGCTATGTTAGAAACATCTTTCCCATGAGAAGGGCTTATCTATATCTATCTATCTGTCTAATATATATATATATATATATATATATATATATATATATATATATATATATATATATATATATATATAATTTGTTTTGGAAGCCCCATAGACCCAGAAGAGAAGCATTTATGGTTTCCAACCAAAGAATGCCAGAAGCCATTAGATGTGAGAAAATACAAAAAATAAAATCTTCTCTTAGAGCTTTTAGAGGTAAAAAGTTTGCTTCTGCTTTCTGTAAGAAAACTAAAATTTCTCCTTGGCCTGACAATATTTTGATGTTTTATACTTGCTTGGAATTTCTATGTGTGTTCTGAATTTATCTATGCCTGCCTACCCATTACCAGATAACAACCCTCTCTAAAACCTTACTGGTGCCTCATAAATCCTGGCTCCTGCTGACCAAATAACAATTCTCTCTAAATCTCAGTGGCAGCTCATAAATTCTAATGTCTGGAGCTGAATTTATTCCCTATCTTGAAATGTTGAGCCATGTAGATCCTTAACCTGCTATCTGCCTTTGTATTATGCTTGTCAAAATCTTGTTAGATGTAAGTACCCTAGACACCCACCTCCTTTGTAACTTTTTGTGCTGTAAAAACTTTTTCCTCAAGATCAGGGGGATGATCTCAAGCATGGGATCTTGTAAGAGACAGTCCTGACCAGCTTTTGTGTACACAATACAATCTTGATTTAACTTGATTTAAAATTGGAGTTGGTGGTCTTTTCTTTGTGTTTTGGTTCAACATTAACCTGTTTTTTTTAACTTCACTGTAAATAAAACCAAAGAACACAACAAAACTCTTGTAAATGAGCCAGGTGCATAATAATAGTCATTATTTACTGAAAGCACAGTATTCATTATAGAAATGATATAAGCTTAAAAATTAAAAGATATCTCAAATATCAAGGGAGTTTAGGAGTTAGAAATTTTTTTCTTTCAGAATATAGGTAGTAAAATAGGACAAAAGAGAAAATGTGAAGCATAAATATATTAAGTAATATGCAAAAATTTACCAAAATATTTATTACAAAAAAATAATATCTACAGAAATGGTTCAAAATAAGCAGTGTTTTTTGTCAGAAATAAACATTTGGACAGGAATGGGAGTCTTGGTTCTCTTATTAAGTAGTTTTAATCATAGTGAATAATCTTTAAACTATTTCTGCATTTTACTGGTTGGAATTAATTATAATTCATATATCTGAGAAAAAGATACTGAATGCAGAAAAATATTATTGCTCATGTTTAAATCACCTACATTATTTGATCTTTCCCTTTTTAAACCAAAAATATGCATAAAAGCATCTCTTAATAAATATCTATATCTCTGTATATTAGCAGAAACTGAGTTATAAAATTTGCTATAATAACTTGTCTCTTCTGTACTTAAAGACTATGAATTTGCTGCTTAGCATTTAGGTATAATTTTTTATGGTGTTCTCTATTTATTTATATCTCTATGCCAAGTTTTATACCAAGCTCTTCGTATGTGCCTTAATTACTCTGTGTAGCAAAGTAGGATTCATGTCTTATTTGTGATACTTTGTTCCCAGAACTGTGTCTAAAGAGAAATATGTACAAGATGATTATCCAAAAAAAAATCTATCTAATATAATATTTTATTATTTATTTTTTATATATTTATGTATACATATTTTTATTATTTAGAGACACACTTTGGTCTGAAAATACAGTGATACTAGTTGTGTATTTTAGCTTGAATTGGTTATGAAAACAAACTTAAAAGTCTTTTCTCTTTGTTGGTTGGTGATTTCTGAAACCTCATGAGCCTAGGGAATAATAGCAGAAATAAATAAGTAACTATCTAGTTTGAGGTAGAACCATCAAACTAGATGATGTTTTGCTTCTGATTCCTATTTTGATCATTAGAAACATACCTTTAAATTTACATGGAACACTTTTGGAATTCTCTTCTGTTAGTTCTTCTAAAAAAATCAATGAAAGTGAAAAATAATGCAGAAAGATAAATAATTAATTTCAAACAATTTATTTCTTAAAATATTTTTTTTTCAAATTACCAAAAATTCTGAAACGTTAGAAAAGTTAAAATCTTTAGAAATAGCCTAAGGCAATTTCGCTTTTGCTCAGGACAGTAGACTATATCTCCAACTCATTCTTCTCTAGAATTGGACTCTGTGCAAATATGAAAAAAAAGTGCCCCACATGGCTTATAAGTTTTAAAAATCCTGACAGGAGCTCAAATCTGCCATTTTTATACTTTACAAAATACAAAATCTTAAATTTGTATATTTAACAAACATTTGCAGAAGTGTAATTCAAAATGACCTAAAAAAATGAAAAAAATCATTGAAGGACTGACGCACTGAACATGAGGGACTTATAATATTGAAGCCATTATATTAAATGTCTTTTTATAATTGTCAAAATTTTCCATGTTTATATTATCAATATATTAATCAAAATTTTTATGCATTTAATAACAAATATCTTATTTTCTATTTTACTTGGTCTTTTGAAAAATTAGTATTGAATAATATTAATAATTTAATGCTCACACTTGTTAAAGTATAAAATATATACTTTAAAAGCTATGGCTATAGCAAGTGAAAAATCCAGCCTAATTTCCTTTTAACATTGGAGCCATCTCATCACACAGGCATGAAATGTTAATTTCTGCTTCATTATAAATTACTGTGATTTGTAAACTTGCTTGAAATGCCTGCCATTGCCTTGAACTCACCCATGTCTGGTTTTTCCCTGATGAGATAACAACCCTCCCTGAAATTTTAGTGATGACTCATAAATTCTGCCTTTCCCTGACCAAATAACAACTCACTCTGAAACTTTAGTGGTGCATCATAAATTCTGATGTTGTAATATAAACTTATTCCCTAAGTGCTGAACCATTTAGACCATTAACCTACTACCTGCCTTTGTATTATGCTTGTCAAAATCCTGTTATTTGTGTAAGTTCTCAAGATACCACCCTTTTGCAAATTTTTGTGCTGTAAAAGTGCAGTCCTAGAGAACTTGAGTGCTGTCTTCTTTTCCCATGGGTTTCAGAAGTGACTGTTATGCTTAAATTTGGGACCCCTAAAAGACCTCCAGAGACCAAGATCAATGTAAGCAGCAAAGAGGTGTTTATTGTGAGCTAGCTCAGTACTCCACATGCACAGCAACTGGTGGCTTAGAGGCCCTGAGCCCGGGGTTTGCAGCAGTTTTATATCTCTTTGGGTTAGCCAGGTACCCCACATACATCATAGCATCTCTTAGCAAATCATCACACACCTTGGGAAAATCATAAACAACTCTAAAACATGATTAGCACATTCACTGGTGGGAACAAGTTTGGAAAGGGTGATTGTTTAGTACAAGATGGGGATTCATTTAAACTGATTAGCTTAGGCCCTGAGGGGAGTTTGTGCTGAACTAAATGATTTTCCAAATTGTTATAAACCACCATAAACTACTGGAAGGGCCATCTGGAATCCCAGGTATTTTCCCTGTCTCATGCTGATTGTTGGCTGCTAGGGGTTGCTATGGATCCCCACCTTGTCTGACTGAATCAGGGACACCAGGCACAGCAGATCTCTCCTGTTACTTGTAGATAAACAACTCAGCAGGATGGGTATATGCCTAGGAGTGCTCTGGGTGTCTTTCCAAAGACAAGGGTCATGCCCTCTTCCTTGGACAGTCTTTGCTCTGAGGTAGAGGCTGGTTTCTCACCTTGTATCTTTTGTTTTCTATGTATTGTTTTTATCTGTAGCTGGACACAATACCTTTATTTCACTTATTTATTTTTATGTGGTACTGAGGATTGAACCCAGGGTTTTGCACATGGTAGGTGAGAACTCTACTACTTAGCCACAATCCCAGCCCCTTTTGTGTTGTTTTTATTGGGCATTTTTACTTTAGGGGGTTTCTTCCCAGTTCAAAGTTCAATCTGTCACCTACAAACATCAGAGATCAAAAAAATTAAATAAAATTTGATAGTTATTGTCGTTATTTTATATTAATTCCTGAATAATATACAAGCATATATAATCAATAAACTGAAATGACCTTATAACTGAGATTAAATGAAAATGTTCTGTTGTTTGGGTTAGTTCCCACTTATGGAAAAAAACCTTGCCTTAAAATAACAGCAGCCTGAGACTCTGGGGTACATTTCTCAGATTAAAAAAAAGCAGCACTCAACGACCTGAGATTCTAGCCCTTATTCATTTCTTGATTGAATAATATTCCCTAAAAAGGGCTCACTTCTCTAAGTTTCAGTGTTCATGATCTGAAGCCCCTTTCAATCAAAAGCATTTTGTGGGAACTGTCCAATCCTGTGTGTCATCAGGGGGGAGCAGGGTGGGCTTTCACTTCTTATCTCCTGAGTCCTTCTTTTTTGCCATTTGTAGTCTTACACTTCAGGGTCACGGGTTGTTCTGCTTTGAAGGAACTGAGGATCCCAAGTAGCCCTACTACTGAAAACCAGGCAATGGTGAGTGTGCATTGGCCTAGCAAACGAGGCTGGGGGAGAAAGACTATTGGAACCACAAGACTGGCTGTGCTGAGAACAGGAGCTAGCAGATTGGGACTCTGGGCAGTCTCTGGAGTCTGCAGGCTTAACTCCTCCACTGGGCCACTATGTCCTCAGTCCTACTGGCCAAACAGGTAGGGAACATGTCAGTGGCATGGACTCTTTGCTGCCTTTCTTATGCTCAAAGGGCATCCTCAGCTTCTGCAGAAAATACTATGTGGCAGGTGTGTTCCTGCAGCCCAGATGCTGGAGATTGACAGGTGGAATAATTATCAAAATCAAATCTCCAAGGGCCATTTTCCTGCAGGAGAGGAGCTGTCATTTTGGGGTACCTAATTTCCTCTTGAGCTAGCTAATTTTCATTTTGACATTCTTTTATTTTTACTTTCTTCATTATTATTATTTTGTTAACGTTAGATAAACTGAGGGATACTGTACTACTTAGCCATATCCTTGGTAGTGAAGCCAGATTTACTAATAGGTAGTTAGTGTAGTTAGGTAAATTGGGTCTAATATCCAGTAAAATCAAGAATGAACACCATATTGAGAATGGAGTCTAGGAAAAGGGGAATTGAAAATGTCCCCAAGGCCCTAAGCCCATCCCAAGGAAATTTTAATGAAGCAGCTCACAGCAAACATGGAGATGCTAATCCAAAAGCCCTTCCTGCCCAGATTACTCCTTCAGCCCACCTGTCCTCCACTCTTTGGGCCTTCCCACCTACATTCCATAAGTGCAAGATAACAGAAGTAAGGACAGCAATGTGACAGGAATGCGGGATAGCTGAAGGAAGACCTTAGCTTTAAAAAAGCTAAAAAAGACCTTATTTTAAAAAAAAATACCTCTCATGGATTCTACCTCTTGGGTCCCCTTTTTCCTCTGGGAAGAAAAAAGTCTTTTCTACTGTCCTTTAATAAAGCTTCTACTTTCCACTCTAAACCTACCTTGGCGCACTTCTCTGGAGTTAACAGGTTTAAATTTATTTTGAGAAAGGTCCTATCTAAGTTGCTGAGATTATTTTTGTTATGTTTTTTTTTAATCTAAAATTTGCTATTGCAATAAAGCATACTGTTTTTACATACATATTTATTCATATGGGGATCTTATTTATATCATGATTCTTTGATGATTATTTTAATATTATAATTTCACAATATTTATACATAGTAGGTCATGATAAGTTCTTTTTTTGCTCTTATAATTGAAAAGGTTTTTGGCCAAAGTTACATATAACTTTGTAGATGAATTTTAAAAGTTTATGCTTTGGTTTCTTACTTCATTTAAAGTAAAGCTTGTTTTGTTTTTTGTTTTTTTTAAAGAGAGAGGAGAGGGTGGGGGGAGAGAGAGAGAGAGAGAGAGAGAGAGAGAGAGAGAGAGAGAGAGAGAGAGAATTTATTTATTTATTTTTAGTTTTTCGGCGGACACAACATCTTTGTTCGTGGTGCTGAGGATCGAACCCGGGCTGCACGCATGCCAGACGAGCGCGCTACCACTTGAGCCACATCCCCAGCCCGTAAAGCTTGTTTTTGTTTTTTTTTTATTATTGCATTATTGTTGTATTTAAGATTCAGGTTTATTTTGACATAACTGTAAAACATGAAATATGATTTGCTCCCCTTAAGTATCCAGTAGTTCCCTTTTCCCTATTCTCCTACTTTCTTCTATCATATATTTATTCATACTTTTTTTAACAAAAATTATTGTTTTATAGAATACACATAAAAGTAGACTTCACTGTGATATATTCATATTTGTGCATAGCAATTTTGGTGAGATATATTGTGGGTTAATTTGGGGGAAAATTATCACCTTTGTAATGATGAGTTTTATCAACTATACATGGGATGTATAATTCAGTCTTTTATGTGCTTTTTGTGACTTTTATTTTCTCATAACTTCTACATATTTTGTTTCTAAAAATGTACATATGTGAAATACCACTTGCATAAGGCAACTATGTAAAGTTTATATATAGTATTTTATGCTCTTTTTTAAACTGGATATATTATGAAATGTGACGGGCCCTAGTGACCATTTTTCCTACAGATTTTTATTTATCTCTTCCAAGATGTATATTGTATTGAGCCATGCCCTTGGGCTTCAAGTTTTTGCGTGAGTAACATTGCATACTTATATGTTATCATGATCACATTTGCTCTAATTTCAGTAAGTCTCTGTGATGCGAGTATCATGTATATTCAATAGCAAAATAGTTTCCACAAATAGATACTAACTTAAACTCTTTTTGAGTTAATGATTACTAATTTGTTTTAAATGTTCATCAATATTACTTAATTGTTCCCATGATGGGTTTTTATTTTGTATTTCTTAAATTTCTAAAAATTTTGAATTTTTATTGTTAATAAACATATCTCAAGTATAAATTTGCAGTTCAAACGTCTGTCCTTTATATCTTTTGGCTGGAAAGATGAGAAAAGGATCCAAAATGCAGCTAGAGATTGATTTCAAGAAAAAGAAAGGTTTAATTTATTCTTTAAAATTGACTCTTTTCTTTACTCTTCATTTATTATAGGTTTCTTGTATGATTGTAAGGGTAGGTTATTTAAAGTGGATTTTAGGGCTTATCTTTTTAATTACTACAGGAAAAATAAATAAGAAATTTCTCTACACTATGGCTGCAGAAAAATGAATAAATTTCTTTAAAATCATATGGTAATAAAATTGTTAAATGACATATTTAGTAAACATCCACTCCTTAAAAACCTTTTTCTGTAATATTTTTGGCAGTGAATCATAAATTCTATTGTCTGGATTTTGTGATTTAATATAATATCTTATGGAATAAAATTTGGCCAATTCTAGAAGTATTCATACATAATTTGTTATTTACTTAATGACATGTTGTGGAGATAGCAACTAATGAACATATTTACTTTTAGAAATAGTTACTTTTGTGCTTTTCAGTTTCTAATAAGCCTTTTAGATTTATTTCCTTACTGAGTCACTCAAGGCCACAGATTTTTTTTGTTGTTATCTCTAGGCATTTACACTTCTAAGAAATCTGTCTTGTGACCTCTGTTTTCTGAAGAGTTTCTTAACATGAAAAAGAAAGTATTTATCTTGTCCCTGAAATGTATTCTCAATGCACTCTCTTCAAAATGGAGAGAAAATAATATTTCCCCAGAATGACATCCCTGTGTCAGGAGCTAACAATACATTGATGGTCTTTGAAGAAATTTCATAAGTTTTGTCTCTGGGTAGTTTTCTGTGGGCTGCTGAATTGCCATTTAGTATCCAGATACCCATGTTTTTTTTTTTCATCTGTACAATGTGAATAATTTTAGAGGGCACAGATGAATAATGCTCTTCATGGAGGCTATGAACACCTGTATGTTCTGTAGTGCACAGCTGACAAAGCCCCTGGAAGACACTGTGCAGATACTAATTGGTTAACCATTATCTGCCACTCACATGATTTTTTTTTTCAAAAGCTTGTAATAACCTTTTCACTTTAGGCATCCATGTCATCCACATTCCCAAGTATAAAAGTACGAATCTTTCTTTTCTGAATTCCAGGTTCCATTTCTCTTATGGTTCAATGTGGTGCAAATAATTTTTTGTCTTTCCTTTACACTGTGTTTCTAATAAAAATGTTCTCTGCTTCAAGCCTGTATTTCCTATGTCCAGCTATGTTTAGAAAATGACATAGAAAATTGTATTTGATAATTTATAAAGAAGAGTTGATAATATTTCTTGCTCATGTCTCCCTTCCTTAGAAACTGAACCAGAACTATACTTGGCCCTGTAAAGGGAGCACCATAATCAATCAGATATATAGAAAAAATGTTGATTGATTGTATATTCTGTTCTAAGAATTCTCTGTTAAAATCCTTGGCCCATTTCTTGATTGGGTTGTTGTTCTTGTTGTTGTTGTTATTATTATTATTATTATTTTCCCAGCTTTTTGAGTTCCTTATGTACCTTAGAGATTAGAGCTCTATCTGATGTGTGAGGGGTAAAAAATTCATTCTGGGATGTAGGCTCTCTCTTCACCTCACAAATTGTTTCTTTTGCTGAGAATAAACTTTTTAGTTTGATTCCATTCCATTTATTGATTATTTGTTTTAATTCTTGTGCTATAGGTGTCTTATTAAGGAAATTGGGGCCTAATCCCACATGATGAAAATTAGAGCCTGTGTTTTATTCTATTAGATGCAGTGTCTCTGGTTTAATTCCTAGGTTCTTAATACACTTTGAGTTTTGTGCATGGTGAGAGATAGTGGTTTGTTGAAGAGGCTATATTTTCTCCAGTGCATGTTTTTGGCACCTTTGTCTAATATATTATAATTGTAATTTTGTAGGTTAGTCTCTGTGTCCTCTATTCTGTACCATTCATCTTCCAGTCTGTTTTTTTTTTTTTTTTTTTGCCAATGCCATGCTGTTTTTCTTACCATTGGTCTGCAGTCTAGTTTAAGTTCTGTTATAGTGATGCCACCTGCTTCACTCTTCCTGCTAAGGATTGCTTTAGGTATTCTTGGTCTCTTATTTTTCCAGATAAATTTCATGGTTGCTTTTTCTATTTCTGTGAGGAATGCCATTGGAATTTTGATCAGAATTGCAGTAAATTTGTATAGTGCTTTTGTTAGCATGGTCATTTTGATAATATTAATTCTGCCTATTCATGAGCAAGGTAGATCTTTCCATCTTCTAAGGTCTTTTTTGATTTTTTTTCTTTAGGGTTCTGTAGTTTTTCTTTTTATATCTTTCACCTCTTTCATTAACTTGCTTTACAAGTATCTTATTTTTTTGAAGTTATTGTAAATGAGGTAGTTATCGTCATTTCTTTCTCAGAAGATTTTTCACTAATATACAGAAATGCCTTTAATTTATGGGTGTTGCTTTTATATCCTGTTACTTTGCTAAATTTATTTACTAGTTCTAGATGTTTTCTGGTGGAGCTTTTTGAGTTTTCTAGATGTATAATGATATCTGGCATTTGCAGGTAAATGGATAGAATTCGAGAAAATAATGCTATGTGATGCTAGGCAATTCAAAAAAAATTTCAAAAGTTTTGTCTTATATAAAGAGGCTGACTCATAATGGGGTAGGGAAGGGGAGCATGAGAGAAATACATGGATTCTCAATAAAGAAGAGAGGTAAGAAGAAAAGAAAGGGGGCATGGGATTAGCAAGATTGGTGGAATGTAATATAGTTCATCATCAAAAGTACATGTATGAAGACACACATTGGTATCACCATACTTTATATACAACCAGGGATATGAAAAATTGTGCTCTATACATGGTATAAGAATTGTAATGTTTCTGTTATCATTTATTTAAAAAATCGATTAAAATATGAAAAATTGTTTATAAATTATATATATTAAATATATGCATGTTATATATAGAATATATGCATATATACATTTATATATAAATCTAGGGGAAGGCAAGTCTCTTTCCTGATTTTTTAAAAATCAATTAACTTTTTTTAACTTGCTATTAGAGAAGAATGCATTTCACTTCATAGTACACAAGTGGAGTAAAAAATTTTATTTCTCTTATACAGAAAGTATAATTACAAAACCCATGTAACACTACTTTGTGTACAAAATATTTCCATCTCATTCTACCATCTTACTTACCTTTATACCATCTCCCATCACCTCCCTCCCCTTTGTCTTATTCAAAGTTTCTTTATTTCTTCTATGCTCCCTCCCACTTCCCTCATTGTGGATCAGGATCCACTTAGCAGAGTAAACATTAGTCTTTGGTTTAGTGGATTGGTTTACTTGCCTTAACATGATATTCTCCAACTCCATCCATTTACTTCCCAGTTCCATAATTTTATTCTCTTAATGCTCAGTAATATTTCACTGTGTACATAGACCATATTTTATCTATTCATCTATTGAAGAGCATATAGGTTGGTTCTATAGTTTACCTATTGTGAATTGTTTTGCTATAAACATTAATGTGGATATGTGACTGTATTATGCTGTTTTTAGCTCTTGTTGGTCTAAGCTGAGGAGTGGGATAGCTGGGTCAATTTTGGTTTCTTTCCAAGTTTTCTAAGGAATCTCTTTATTCTTTGTCCACATTGGTGTCACCAATTTAGAGTCCTACCAACTGTGTAACAGTGGGCCTTTTTCCCCACATCCTCACCAACATATATTTTTGCTTGTATTTTTAATAACTGCCATTCTTATTGAACTAAGATTAAATTTTAGAGTAGTCTTGATTTCCAATTTTTTAATTGCTAGACATGTTGAACATTTTTTATTGATTGATTTATTGATTATCTTCTAAGAAGTGTGTCTCTTCAGTTCCTTAGCCCATTTTATTTAGTGATTGGGAAATTTCTTTTTTGGCATTAAGTTTTTTTAAGTTCTTTATATATCCTGGAAATTAGGGGTTCTATCTGATGTGCATGTGGTAAAAATTTGCTCCCATTCTCTGGTATCACTTTTTGCCTCACTGATTGTTTCTTTTGCTGAGAAGAATCTTTTCAGTTTGAATTCATTCCATTTAGTGACACTTGTTTCTATTTTTTTTTGTGCTTTAGTAGTATTCCTAAAGAATCAAAATTTCAAATCCTTTACCTGGGATTAGAGGTGTATGACATCATTCATAACAACACAATTCATCTTTATTTCAATTCCACTTTCTTAAGGGGCTTTCATCCTAGGAATTAAAGGAAAATGTTATAGATAGGCCATTGGGTCTACGGACATGCCATAAAATAAGGAATATTCCATTAATCAATTTAAATAATAGACTCAAATCTTTGGATCTGGGGAAAACACACACACACACACACACACAAAATCACACATCATACACTTTCTTGTTGAATCTCCCTGCCCTCACTCAGGGCAGTTTCTCTCTAGATTTTTATATCTTAGGAGAAATATTGGTAAAAAAAAATGTATCTTTAACCTGTATCATATAAAGAAATGGTCATGTCCTTCATCTTCCTGAACTCAGGACAAGCATAACGCTCAAATATGGTAATGAACTGCGATTTTCTGAAGTCTTGACATAGTTTGATGGTGCTATTCCAAAAATACATATACTTCATTAGTAATATTTTAGTCACATAATGGTAATTTTCACATAGTGGATAATTTGTGTTGTGCTATAAAATTCAATTTTTATATTTTTATATAAATTCTAAAAAAAATATTTTTTGACCTTATATAATTTTAATGTTCAATATGTTTCCATACAAGAGATGTTAACTAAAATTTTACAGGATTGTCACTGTATTATTTCCATCCATAAATAATATATTTACATGTATATTCTACAAATAAAATGTTTTTCTGGGTTGGCTGAATTTTACTTCTCCAATGATTCCTTGCCTTAAAATAGCTGTAGCCTGAGGAACTGGATTTCAATTCCCAGAGCTTCAAAAGAAATAAAAATTAAATGTACAGATAAGACCCTACAATTGTGACATCATTTATTTGTGGATTTGAGGTTATCTCCTGTCACTAAAAAAACTCACTAGGCTCAGATTGAACATATGAAGACATAAGCTGTGTCCCATCAAGAGCCCTTATATAAGCATTGTCCAATCCACACACATTCAGTAAAGAGAAGCAAGTTTTGACCATCTGGTGTGAAGCCTGCCAGTGTGGGTATCCATTTCTAGGCTCCCTCACTTATGTTCAGTGAACCTGATTTTTTTTCTTCTGTATGCGTACTTTGTGATTTATAGGGAGGACACTTGGTTCCTACAAATACAGTAAATGATGAGTGTGCAGAGAAATCTTGAGACTGGATAGTGAGTCTGGTTGAAACTGGCTGCACTGACTCTGGTGGGAACCAGCAATGAGCAGTAGATTGCACAATGGTAAACAATAAATAAATAAATAAAAGGGAAGGGGATAGAAATATTAAAGATATATATCCTACCATGATAGCTACCAACAAGAATAGGATTTTAATTAGGATAAGATATATCCCATGCTTGCATAATGCCATAAAATTGATTTTACTATCAGGTAAAACTAGAAAGAACCAATAAAAAAATTATATTTGTTTGAAAAGCTATATGTATATTCTATTATAAACATCATACAATATATACATCAATCAAAGGTTTTATATAAATGTATAAATTATTTTGTATGTTATAAATTGTTAAAAGTATAAAAAGGAAAATCCAAACAGGATTGTTATTGCTATTCTTTATATTAATAACATACATAAATACCATAAAATATTTGAACTTGAATTCACTGTTAAATATTTCCATTAAGTGGTCTACCTACCTTGTTACATTTCAAAAATTCTGTCATACCATTGGTATTGGAATTACTAGACATCTCACTACATATTCAGAATAGCCAGCTCCATTAGAGAAATAACAAATAAGATTCTACACTTTAGTAAATCTCTGATTAGTGGTTGTACAATTAAAATTTGAGGAATCCCTTTCTTAATTACCATAATTTTCTCATCTGAAAAATATGTATAGTTTAGATCATTATATAAAAAATCACAAAATATATATTTTTGTGGTAATGCCTGAGTTTTACATTGTGTTTCATAAATGCAGAATATATATACTTTTTTGAACTTAAATCAGTTTATCTGCAGAAGTAGATAAAGTGTCATTGTGTTCCAACTCACCACCTACATGATAATTTATTAACTCTCATTTCAACTTCAATTACCTTGCAAACTGTGCAAATGTTCATGTGGTCAATGTGTTATTTATTTATCTGTTTTTATTTCAGATACTGTTAACATTCAGGGATATAGCCATTGATTTTACTGAAGAGGAGTGGGAATGCCTTCAGCCTGCTCAGAAAAACTTATATAAAGATGTGATGTTAGAGAACTATAGAAACTTTACCTTCCTTGGTAAGTTTAATTTCCTTTTAAAAATTTTAATTAATAATTATTATTTAATTTACTTCTGTTGTATCTTCTGGGAACTTCTCTATAAGAATGAGTTTCAGATTTTTGTTTCAAAGAAAAAGGGCATTTTTAATATAGATATTTTATTCTTTAATATATATTATTTTGCTCTTTAATCTCTCTCTTCCTTGGTGTGTTATACATCTTTCACTTTAGATAAGTTTTACCTAGCATAATTTAATGATGTAAACTATTGTAGCCTAACATAGCAGGGGACACAGTTGAGACGTTCAAATGGAGAAAACAAAACTAAAAAATGTTGACAGAGTAGTTATTCAGCAGAAAAAAAATTTCAGAAGCTTAGCTTTATTTCTTTTTATTGTAATCTTTGAACACATACTACCCTACATTTATTACATTTTCAAATCCTTTGTAGTCCTCTGTTTTCTTCTTTAGTGATGTCCCAGTTTATTCAGACTAATGACCAAAACTTACCTTTTGTTCTGAGGGCCAGCATGATCTGTTACAAATCTTGTGAGGAAACCTGTAAAGAAGCAAACAGAAGAGAGAGACATACAGTGAAAAGGAAAAAAGAAAAAAAAAAACTGGCCACTCCTCATCCCGGCTGTACATTGTATACCCCAAAATATCATAGCTTCTGTTACCATGACTACATTCTAACCTAGTGTTATTTTAACCCCAAGTGATAGCTAACCAAGATAAGGTACAGTTACTACAAACATAGATCCCTTTCTCCCTAAGGACATTACCACAGAAACTAGATAGTGCACCTGTAGAGTTGTCTTAATAGCTTCAGGGAGAAACTGCTAGGCATTACTATTGTGGAACTCAGGGTGCCAGTTATCATCACCCCCACACTTTCCTGTCTATTTCCATGGTCAGAATACCTACAGCCTCCCCTCCTTTTTAAATACCTTTTGAAAAAGTAATATTACTTATCTTGTTAATGCTGGTGGGGGCAAAAAATAAGGCAGCCATACACAACAGCAAGTGCCAACATCAGTAAATATCCACCTATAAATATTTTTTGACCCAGATCAAATTGAGTAAACATGAAATTATCCAATCCAACAAGTCTAAACATCAATCATCTTGTTGGACCTTATTAATGATATTTTAAGGTAATCTAACTCTTTAGAAATAAAATTACTATTATCACTTACATTGAAGGAACACATGTTATTAAACTTATGATATCCATTATGATGTAACAATACCAGACACTCAAGTGCAGCATGAATGTCAAGTATGGCTTGACAATGTTGTTTTTGTTCTTCATTAAGCATATTAACAGCCATGGAGGCATGGCTAATACTTTTTATGATAGGATAGGTGAATTTCATAGTTGTTTCATAAGGCCATAGAGCTAGTCCAAGGAAACCCTCTAAGGAGAATGTCAAAGTATCACATTCTGCCTTAGAGAGAAGGTTCACTCAATTATCACAGTTTTTATCAAGAAGAATAGATCTTTTGTAAATAAATTGCACAGGATGGTGACCTATTAAATACTATGTGGATGATAAGGACACAGTTATTCTGCTAAGACAACAATGAGTACCATTAGAAATTTTTGCAGGTATACAACAATTTCATTCAAGTGAGTCAAGGTATTGTAATGGGTTGTAGAAGTCCAGGATCTGACAGTACTGAATTTCCCACAGCGGGTGTACAAAAGCAGGGTAACATTATTATTAAGACCAAAACATTTACAGAGTTTTGAGTGAGTGTAGCAATCAAAGCAGTAACTAAGTTATCCAGAGTACATTCTAACCTATTTGAGCCAACACCTTTTGAGCTGAGGCTATTAACGGTTTTATTTCCCCCATGTAACTGGAATTATAGTATCTTGTGTTCCTCTTTTAATGTTTCTCCTCTTTTGAGGAGAATGATTATTCTCTTGTTTGGAGGGACTCTTCTCTTCCAGGGTTAAATGAATTTTATGAATAAGCTTGTCAAGTCCCTGATATACATTTATAATTGCTATATTTCATGCATCAAGCTAGAGTCAAAAAGAACATGTTGGCATAAGTTTAACAGTCTATGCTTTTCCCCATGTGATCAAAAGCATAGTATCTTGCCATGCTGATAAGGTGGAATTATATATATATATATATATATATATATATATATATATATATATATATATATATATATATATTAAAGATTCAATTCTTTTGTTTTGTTACTTGCAATAATGCATTGATGATCATAAATATTTTGAAGTGAATAGCTCATAATAATTCTACTTTGCAAGTTGTTTTCTATATTTCATATTTTTTTCTATTTTGATTAATTATTTAATTTCTGGATCATAGCTTTTTATTGTGGCATGCTTAGAGAGAGAGATACCCTTTATATATTCTATAGGTTTTTAATTTTTACAGTATTTCACAAGTTGTTTAGACTTAACCTTGGTCATGCTTGATAAGCCTCTCTCATATTGGTAGAATTTTAGCTTTGCACAATAGGAATCCCCCTGTCATTTATTCTTAAAGAATTATTCACATACACAATTTGTGCCTAAATATATTAATATTTTTTTTCACAATTTTACTCTTTAAACTTTCTTTAAATAGTTATTTAGTGTTCTTTGAGTAATTCATAACTGTCAGTATCCTAATGTTCAGTTCTTAATTTTTTTTTTCTTATCTTGTTACTTGGATTAAGCCATGTTTCTCTTTGTTTATATTTGCTGTACTATTTTTTATTTGTTCATTAAAGGAGCCAACAGTAGATTATATAGTCCATTTTGGAAAAAAAAGTATAAAAACTTTTAAATAAATAAAAATACGCAAGAACAGTGCTGTATCCTTGTAATATTTGGTAATTTGTGGGCCATTCAAAAGTACTTCATGTTTGAGGGAAGTCACAGAAAGGTGGTAACAGCATGTTTAAAACAATTTTAAAAAGACTTGTGTTGTAGTTCAGTGATATCAAATTTGGGGGGTTAATCTGAGGAACCACACATGAAAAATTAAAAGTTGGATGACCTAAAGATTCAGAAATGCCAGTACAAAATATGTATCCATATTCAATTAAATCAGAAAATTGAAGAGATACCTCTGCTTTTCTGTTTATTGCAAACATTTTTTCAGTATTAAAGGTAGGGACTCAATGTATGTGCCCATCAATGATCAAATGAGTAAAAATATTGTGCTTGTATATTATTATTATTTAGTAATGAAAATATTTTGTCCTATAAAGTGTTTTAAGGAATACATTCAGGATTTGCATTAAGTGAAATGTGGATGGCAGAGATTAAGTTGCAGGACTATTTGATTGACATGTGGAAGTCAAAAATTTGGTGAGTAAAATTATGCTCACCAGGTATTGTGTTTTGTGTAGGGTTGACATTATAGTCAAAGTCTCCATATTTTTATTTTATTGAGCATAAGAGGGTCAAGAGTTTTGTTTTACCAAATGGTGAGTGTATTATGTTCTTCATAAATACTAGTAGAAGTAATACAATACCTTGTAAGAACAAAACTGATAAGTATAAGAAATAATTATTGTGTTAATTCATTCTGTTTAGTCATTTTACCTTTTATATATAGTATAAAATACCATAATATATTTAGTAAATAAAGTTGTATTTGTCAATTAAATAAATCGTCATATCACATGATTTTAAAAATATGAAAATCAATTTATTTACTTGATTGTCATGTGTTGACTTCATCCATGTATTATGGCATAGGCTATACAAGATTTTTATAGTCTTTTAAAATGTTTTTATGGAAAATTTAATAGACATATATGTGTATTTTTCTTAATAATTTTTTTGTTCATATTTCTTATTAAAAGTCCATAGCCTCTTTTCCCTTTTTGACTATTTGTGGTATTATCACTCAAAATCTACTGGTTATTTTTATATCTCTATGTCATCGTAGACAAAAATCAGTTTTTGAACACTCTTTGAAAAAGCCACAAATGTTTGTATATGTTTTACATTTCTTTTATTCTACTGAGAGTGAAGGTAGCTGGTAGATATTTCCTAAATACGTAATGCTACCTTATGAAGGACAAAAGGCTGTGGATGATAAAAGTAACATACTTTCCTTCTCTTTATTATATTACTCTTCTTAATGATGTACTCCTCTTAGATACTGTGGTCTCTAAAATAATTTTGGTAATATTTTCAAGGTAATTATCTATGTATATTTTTTAAAGAGAGAGAAAGAGAGAGAGAGAGAGAGAGAGAGAATTTTTTAATATTTATTTTTTTAGTTTTCTGCAGACACAACATCTTTGTTTGTATGTGGTGCTGAGGATCAAACCTGGGCTGCACGCATGCCCGGAAAGTGTGCTACCGCTTGAGCCACATCCCCAGCCCCTGTGTCTGTACATATTTATTGAACTGATATATTTTTGAATTTATGATGACTTTGAAAGTACTACTCTGCTACACTCCTGATGTACTTATTTTACCTTAATTTCATGTTGTGTATGCAAAGTATATTTATCCCACTCTAGTAGGTATTGTGTTTTTTTTAAAAAAAAATTGTTTATTTCAGCCCTGAATTCTCAAGATACCCAAGAATATTCACCAGAAAAGGGCATAAAACATATATTTCACAAAGTGATAATTGGAAAATATAGAGGGTGTAATATTGACTATTTACAACAAAAGAAATTATGGAAAACTTCAAGTGAGAGTAAACACCAGAAATCATATAATAATTCAGAACTTGTGCACCACCATAGAATTTATACTGGAGAGAAGCCCTACAAATGCAAAGAATGTGGCAAAGCTTTTAGTCAAAAGATAGACCTTATTCGCCACAGAAGAACTCACACTGGTGAGAAGCCCTACAAATGCAAAGAATGTGGCAAAGCTTTCAGTCAAAAATCACACCTTATTGGCCATAGAAGAACTCACACTGGAGAGAAGCCCTGCAAATGTAAAGAATGTGGAAAAGCTTTCAGTCAAAAAACAGACCTTATTTACCACACCAGAACACACACTGGAGATAAGCCCTACAAATGTAAAGAATGTGGCAAAGCTTTCAGTCAAAAATCAAAACTTATTTGCCACAGAAGGACTCACACTGGAGAGAAGCCCTACAAATGTGAAGAATGCAGCAAATCTTTCAGTCAAAAATCAAACCTTATTTGCCACAGAAGAACTCACACTGGGGAGAAGCCCTACAAATGTAAAGAATGTGGAAAAGCATTCAGTCAAAAAACAGACCTTATTTACCACACCAGAATTCACACTGGAGAGAAGCCCCACAAATGCAAAGAATGTGGCAAAGCTTTCAGTCAAAAATCAAATCTTATTTGCCACAGCAGAACTCACACTGGAGAGAAGCCCTACAAATGCAAAGAATGTGGCAAAGCTTTCAGTCAAAAATCAAAACTTATTTGCCACAGAAGAACTCACACTGGAGAGAAGCCCTACAAATGTGAAGAATGCAGCAAAGCTTTCAGTCGAAAATCATATTTTATTTGCCACAGGAGAACTCACACTGGAGAGAAGCCCTACAAATGTAAAGAATGTGGAAAAGCTTTTAGCCATAAAACAGGCCTTATTCACCACAGAAGAATTCACACTGGAGAGAAGCCCTACAAATGTCAAGAATGTAGCAAAGCTTTCAGTCAAACCTCAAACCTTATTTGCCACAGAAGAACTCACTGGAGAGAAGCCCTACAAATGTAAAGAATGCAGCAAAGCTTTCAGTCAAAAAATCACATTTTATTTGCCACAGAAGAACTCACACTAGAGAGAAGCCTCACAAATGAAAAAGTATGTGACAAAGGTTTTACTCAAATATCAACGCTAATTTGCCACAACATAATTCATACTGGAGAAAATCCCTACAAATATAAGAATGTGGCAAGGCTTTTAGCCATAAAACAGGCCTTATTCACCACAGCAGAATTCACACTGGAGAATAGCCCTACAAATGTGCATAAGTGGCAAAACTTTTAATAAAAAATAAAACTTTATTCACCACAGCAGAAGACACCCTGGTGAATGTGAAATGTAAATAAAGTGACAATACTTTTAAAGAAAAACTAACCCTCATTAACAACAGAATTTATGCAGAAAAGGACCTGTACAAATGAAAACAATGTATCAAAGCTTTTAATAAGAAATCAATTCTTTTTCACCACTCAGCTATTTATTCTAGAAAGAACACATAAATATAGAGAATGTAGAAACTTTTTAAATTATATATCATGCATTACTAGACATCAGAGAAAACACATTGGAGAGAAGCCTTACAAATGAGACCATCGTACCATTCCTCTAAGAAAGAGTCGAAATCTAATACTCACCACAATAATCATAGAAGAGACAAAGTTTTGAAATGTGAAAATTGACAATGTGACAATGCCTCCAAAATTTATTCACCAATACTCAGCATTCAATACTGGTTAAAGAAAATACAAATGGAAAAAAATACATGTCATAACTAAATGTTTCTTAAACACTACTGATTTTTGGAGAATTCATTATGCCCAGAAACCCTAAAAAGTTAAATAATATTTTGAAAACTTATTTAAATTTTAAATTTATTGAACATCTGAAAACTCATACCAGTAGTGAACATTGAACAGATTTTGTCCAAAATGTATGCCTTTTATAAAAATGAATAATTTATAATAAACACTTTGACAAATGTGAGAGTATAGTAAAGTCATTATGTATACATTGCACCTTGATGTATATGAGGATCAGTAAAAGACATTACTCATTTAAATATAGAAAATAAGTAGTTGTCTTTAACTTTTGTTTAAATTTTTTAAGCATTATCAAGTTATTTGGTAGAAATATCAGTCATAAATATCATACATGCATAGTGCAGAAACCTCATCTTTAAAAGCATGTAATTTTTGTTTTCTAAATCAAAAATTACTATTTTCATTTTTGAATACTGAAGAAAAGAATTATATGAAATCTATTTTTTTATGATTAACACTGAATTGTAACATTTCAAACTGTATTTTTTTTTTGTATTTCAGTTTATATTTAGGGATTTTTAAACACTGAGCCACATTCCTAAGCCTTCTCTCTACTTTTTCAAATTTTGAGACTGTTTTGCTAAGTTGCTTGAAACCACACTAAGTTGCTGAGGCTGAATTTTGATCTAGTCAGTTGAGATCATTTCTGATTAATGGGTATCATCAAAATGTAGCCATGTATTTAAATTTCCTCTATGATCAGTAGCAATGCTTCCCATTAAATATCAAAGCATTCTCATAGAGTCTTTGCTATATTTTAAGGAGCCACTTTTGCTTTTGCTTTACTAAACAGAATCAATTCCACATAGTTGAGTCCCAATGTAAATGGCAATACATTTACCTAAGCACCGTGAGGAATATAAGAAATACAAGATATCACCTTTGAAAAATAAAAAAAAAAGTAAGAATCATAAATGCTAAGCTATTAGCATCTAAACTATACCAGGGCTTTTAAAATGTAGCCTTAGATGTTCTACTCACTCTCATAGTAAGAGGCCATAGACTCAAAGTCATTTTATTTTGTTTTTTTAGTCTGTTTTATAATGCTATAGAAAAATATCAGAAACAGACCAATATATAAAAAGAGATATAAATGCATAAAATTATTTTTTGAGGGGCTAGAGTTTTTGCTCCGTGGTAGAGTGGTCACCTAGCACATGCAAGGAGCTGGGTTCAATCCTCAGCACCACATAAAAATACATAAATAAATAAAATAAATTTATTTTTTCCAACTACAACTAATAAATAAATAAATATATAAATTAATTAATTTAAAAAATATTTTTTGAGTACATAGTTCTGAAGACTTAAGTGCATTGTACCAGAATCTTCTCAGTTCCAGTGAAAGCCCGTTCACCTGCATTAAACATGAGATGGCATTATGGTGAGGGCTCATTTGAGAGGTATAGAGAACATAAAAAGAAAGAAGTTAGAGAAATCCAGTAAGAAGATTTGCTCTTTTTTATTAATCTGCCTTAATAGGAACTATCTTGTGTCCCATTAAAATTTTATTAACCCTTTCCAAGG
>NW_026691952.1:0-3090 GCF_021218885.2 Marmota monax
CCTAACCCTAATTCTTTTTTTTTTTAATTTTTTATTTTTGGCTGTTCAAAACATTACATAGTTCTTGATATGTCATATTTCACAATTTGATTCAAGTGGGTTATGAGCTCCCATTTTTACCCCATATACAGATTGCAGAATCACATCAGTTACACATCCATTGATTTACATAATGCCATACTAGTGTCTGTTGTATTCTGCTGACTTTCCTATCCTCTACTATCCCCCCTCCCCTCCCCTCCCCTCCCCTCTTCTCTCTCTGCTCCATCTACTGACTTTCGTTTGTCCCCCTTATATTATTTTTCCCCTTCCCCTCACTTCCTCTTGTATGTACTTTTGTATAACTCTGAGGGTCTCTTTCCATTTCCATGCATTTTCCCTTCTCTCTCCCTTTCCCTCCCACCTCTCATCCCTGTTTAATGTTAATCTTCTTCTCATGCTCTTAGACCCTACTCTGTTCTTAGTTACTCTCCTTATATCAAAGAAGACATTTGGCATTTGTTTTTTAGGGATTGGCTAGCTTCACTTAGCATAATCTGCTCTAATGCCATCCATTTCCCTGTAAATTCTATGATTTTGTCATTTTTTAATGCAGAGTAATACTCCATTGTGTATAAATGCCACATTTTTTTTATCCATTCATCCATTGAAGGGCATCTAGGTTGGTTCCACAGTCTAGCTATTGTGAATTGTGCTGCTATGAACATCGATGTAGCAGTGTCCCTGTAACATGCTCTTTTTAGGTCTTTAGGGAATAGACTGAGAAGGGGAATAGCTGGGTCAAATGGTGGCTCCATTCCCAGCTTTCCAAGAAATCTCCATACTGCTTTCCAAATTGGCTGCACCAATTTGCAGTCCCACCAGCAATGTACAAGTGTACCCTTTTCCCCACATCCTCGCCAGCACTTGTTGTTGTTTGACTTCATAATGGCTGCCAATCTAACTGGAGTGAGATGGTATCTTAGGGTGGTTTTGATTTGCATTTCTCTGACTGCTAGAGATGGTGAGCATTTTTTCATGTACTTGTTGATTGATTGTATGTCCTCCTCTTAGAAGTGTCTGTTCAGGTCCTTGGCCCATTTGTTGATTGGGTTGTTTGTTCTCTTATTGTCTAATTTTTGGAGTTCTTTGTATACTCTGGATATTAGGGCTCTATCTGAAGTGTGAGGAGTAAAGATTTGTTCCCAGGATGTAGGCTCTCTATTTACCTCTCTTATTGTATCTTTTGCTGTGAAAAAACTTTTTAGTTTGAGTAAGTCCCATTTGTTGATTCTAGTTATTAACTTTTGTGCTATGGGTGTCCTATTGAGGAATTTGGAGCCCGACCCCACAGTATGTAGATCGTAGCCAACTCTTTCTTCTATCAGACGGCATGTCTCTGATTTGATATCAAGCTCCTTGATCCATTTTGAATTAACTTTTGTCCCTGGCGAGAGAAAGGGATTCAGTTTCATTTTGTTGCATATGGATTTCCAGTTTTCCCAGCACCATTTGTTGAAGATGCTATCCTTCCTCCATTGCATGCTTTTAGCCCCTTTATCAAATATAAGGTAGTTGTAGTTTTGTGGATTGGTTTCTGTGTCCTCTATTCTGTACCATTGGTCCACCCACCTGTGTTGGTACCAGTACCATGCTGTTTTTGTTACTATTGCTCTGTAGTATAGTTTGAAGTCTGGTATCGCTATACCGCCTGATTCACACTTCCTGCTTAGCATTGTTTTTGCTATTCTGGGTCTTTTGTTTTTCCATATGAATTTCATGATTGCTTTCTCTATTTCTACAAGAAATGCCGTTGGGATTTTGATTGGCATTGCATTAAACCTATAGAGAACTTTTGGTAATATCGCCATTTTGATGATGTTAATTCTGCCTATCCATGAACAGGGTATATTTTTCCATCTTCTAAGATCTTCTTCTATTTCTCTCTTTAGGGTTCTGTAGTTTTCATTGTATAAGTCTTTCACCTCTTTTGTTAGGTTGATTCCCAAGTATTTTATTTTTTTTGAAGATATTGTGAATGGAGTGGTTGTCCTCATTTCCATTTCAGAGGATTTGTCGCTGATATACAAGAATGCCTTTGATTTATGCGTGTTGATTTTATATCCTGCTACTTTGCTGAATTCATTTATTAGCTCTAATAGTTTCTTTGTACACCCTTTTGGGTCTGCTAGGTATAGAATCATGTCATCTGCAAATAGTGATAATTTAAGTTCTTCTTTTCCTATTTTGATGCCTTTAATTTCTTTCATCTGTCTAATTGCTCTGGCCAGTGTTTCGAGAACTATGTTGAACAGAAGTGGTGAGAGAGGGCATCCCTGTCTTGTTCCAGATTTTAGCTTCCAATCACTCCTGCAAGGTAGGCGGGCCTGCAACCCACAGGCAGAAGAGGAGCAACGACCTGCTGAGAGGCAGAGCTGCCCCCTCCCCCTGCACCGGCAAGGTAGAGGGAACTGTGACCACGCACAGAGCAGGCCCAGCGGCCTGCTGAGGGGCAGAGCCGCCCCCCACCCCCCGCGCCTGCCAGGTGACCACCGACAGAAAAGGCCCAGTGGCCCGCGGTGGGACAGAGCTTCCAATCACTCCTGCAAGGTAGGCGGGCATGCGACCCACTGGCAGAAGAGGAGCAGCGGCCTGCTGAGAGGCTGAGCTGCCCCCTCTGCCTGCGCCGGCAAAGTAGAGGGAACTGTGACCACGCACAGAGCAGGCCCAGCGGCCTGCTGAGGGGCAGAGCCCTCCCCCACCTCCCACGCCTGCCAGGTAGGTGAAACTGTGACCACGGTCAGAAAAGGCCCAGGGGCCCGCGGTGGGACAGAGCTTCCAATCACTCCTGCAAGGTAGGCGGGCCTGTGACCCACTGGCAGAAGAGGAGCAGCAGCCTGCTGAGAGGCTGAGCCGCCCCCTCCCCCTGCACCAGCAAGGTAGAGGGAACTGTGACCATGTACAGAGCAGGCCCAGTGGCCTGCTGAGGGGCAGAGCCGCCCCCCACCCCCCGCGCCTGCCAGGTAGGTGGAACTGTGACCACAGTCAGAAAAGGCCCAGTGGCCCGCGGCGGGACAGAGCTTCCTAACCCTAATTCTAAAACTAGTTCTA
>NW_026691953.1:0-25837 GCF_021218885.2 Marmota monax
ACCCTAGTATATAACTGTGGTGAGCCGCTTCTGCCGTTTCTGCAGATTATGGTCGCCATTACAAGATGACGCTGGATCCGCTGTGGTCTGTGACAAACAACTCCTTATCTGGGAGAGTTGGCACATGATTTTTCACCACACTGTACATCACCCTGTGAGAAAGCTCCACGCGGCAGCTTTGCATTGGGGCTTGGGATGCTTTATTAAGGCTGGGAGGGGCATCCGAGGATAGAAGAAGAAATATCCAGGGCCTGAATAAACTGTTGAAAGAAGATTCCCGAGTTGCGTCTTCCTTGCGGGCAAGGGGTCAGGACAAGTGGTGCCGAAACCCGGGAACCAGAACTTTCAGCAGTCAGGGGTGGTGCACTGGTTAGTCCCAGGTAAGTGGGATCCGTGACCAAAGTGGGGTTAGTCCCAATAAGTGGGATCCGCGACCAAAGCGGGGTTAGTCCCAGGTAAGTGGGATCCGCGACCAAAGCGGGGCAGCTCCTCTGTAAAGAAAGAGAGAGCATTACATTTTATTGCAGCTGCACTGTGTACTTTCGCTTTTGTTTTCTGTGTTTCTTTTGTTGTGTCATTTCGCTTTTGTTTTTTGTGCTTCTTTTGTTGTTGTGATGACAGGGACGCTCCCCTGTAAAAGGAAGAGAGCGGGGACTTTTGTACTTTCACTTTCTTTATAGCTCTAAAAACATTATGGGTGTTGCTTCTTCAAGCCCAATTTTGTTGGCCCTATATGGGTTGTTACATTCAAAAGGACTTAAGATAAAGCAGAGTATTTTGCAGATGTTTTTAAGAGAAGCTGATATAGCGGCTCCTTGGTTTGCTTTTTCAGGGAGTCTTACGATTCCTATCTGGGACAAATTAGGGAAAGATCTAGATTTCGCTCATGAGCAAGGTACCTTGCAGGGTGGCATTATACCACTTTGGAAGTTAGTTAGAGGATGTATAACAGATGGTAAATGCCAGGAAGCTGTGAGTGAGGGTCAAGCTATTCTTGAGCAACTGCATGAGGAAAAATCTGAAGGATCATGTAGTGAAGTGGCAGAGAGTATTAAAAGTAACAGTAGTGAGAAGGCAAAAGAGCCTGAAGATAAAAATAGGAGAAGGCTCTACCCAGACTTGACCGAATTAAAAACGCCTGAGAACACAAGCGACTCAGAGAGTTCTGAGGACCTTGATATATTGTTACAACAACTACATAAGATAAAAATGAAAAAGAAGAAAAAGGAGACACAGGGCACGCAGGCCTACTGTAAGAAGGGGAAGGGAGTTAACATCGGTCAACAAAACTCTGAGGAGGAGGAGGTAGAATATCTAGAAGAAGATATGGTGCCGATTGCCCCACCTCCATATGTGGGGGGGGAGCCAAGGTTCCGGGAGATCTTTTCATGCACAAGTTTGGAGGACAGTTAATACAGATATGGGACTTGCATACCCTGTATTTCAGGACAATAACAGGGGAAGATATCATGAGCCTTTAGACTTTAAGATAATTAAAACCTTGGCAGAATCTGTCCGCACTTATGGCATAGATGCCGCTTTCACTCTCACTCAGGTGGAGGGACTTACTAGATTTTGCATGACTCCCTCAGATTGGGCTAGTCTAGTCCGCGCTTGTGTTTCCCCAGGGAAATATTAGGATTCCAAAGTTGGCTGTTTAATGTTTCTGGCAGTACCCAAGACTCGGAGCGAGGTAGGAGGCTTAAAATTTCTGCAAATAATTCACAATTATCTAATGCTACATTACCCTCTGCAGCAGTCCGTCTCCAATCTCCGTTCCTGTTTCTTTTGGCTAATGTTACATTACAGGGGATGCTTAATTGTTCTAATATTACCTGTTATTTGTCTGAGTGTTGGAATGGCTCCTGGACTACGGAAATGGTTATGAAATTTCCAACCTTTGTCCCGATCCCGGTTACTGCAGATCCAGAGTCATTTCCTATTGTTGAACTGATTAGAGCCCGTAGAGATTTTGGAATTATGGCAGCCATAGTGACAGCTGTGGCGGTATCTGCTGCTGCAGCAGTTATAGCTGGAGTAGCCATGGCCAGCCAGGTACAAACTGCTGCCACTATTAATCAGGTTATTCAACAAACATCCACCATACTTGAATCTCAAAGTAGAATTAATCAACACATTTTATCTGGGATTCTGGCTGCTAATCAAAGGATAGATCTGCTTCAAGCTCAAGTTGAGGAATTGTCTGACCTAGTACATTTGGGTTGTATTGATCAACATGCACATTTATGTATAACCTCTCTCAGATTTTATGATTCCAGAAATGCCTCCCACATCATCGGGGAGTATCCATCCAGAACCTGGTCCATGGAAGCAGAAAACATGATCCAGTCTCAACTAACCCAGATACCTGTCTTGAACAGTACCCGTGTCGATCCCGTGACTTTTGGGTCAATTCACCGATTGGATATCTTCTGCTTTTTCCTTCTTCAAAGAGTGGGTGGGGGTAGGCATTTTTGGTGCAATGTGTTGCTTCGGTATGTTCCTCTGTTTGTGGTTTCTCTGTCGCCTTAAGGCCCACAGTGCTCACGATAAGGCTATGATCATAAAAGCTCTTGCAGCTTTAGAAAATGGCAACTCACCTCAAGTCTGGCTTGCGCATCTTAAGCAGTAAACCTTTGTCATGGTCGTTACACCCCAAGTTATTATAACATTGCACTGCGATCGACATGACTTTCCTTGTTATTCTCTTAGTGTTGGAAAGCCCTTGCACTCTGCCGGTCTTACTGCCATTGCACGCAGATGGGTTTCCACACTAGTGCTTTTCTATCGCCTTGAAGTCCGTGCCTTTCTTTCAGGGTGCTGTCAACTTGTTTGTCCTTATAAACAGCCACAGTTCAGCCTCAGCTATCCCCCTTCGTCCACCATCGTCATGATACAGGATGCGAGGCAAGGCACTGCACTTGAGTGATCCTTGATGAGGACCTCAAGGAGAGCATGTCCTATTGCATGCGGGTTAGACGCGTCCACGCCCCGCCCCACGAAAAAAGGCGTCGGCTGATATGGCTTCAGATCTGGGGAAGGCGCCTCCTTAGGACTGAATCATACTATGCAGCCACTTCTGCACAGTGGGATAGGACCTCTACTCTCGCCTGTATTGTTTTAAGAAAACAGAAAAGGGGGAACTGTGGTGAGCCGCTTCTGCCGTTTCTGCAGATTATGGTCGCCATTACAAGATGACGCTGGCTCCGCTGTGGTCTGTGACAAACAACTCCTTATCTGGGAGAGTTGGCACATGATTTTTCACCACCCTGTACATCACCCTGTGAGAAAGCTCCACGCGGCAGCTTTGCATTGGGGCTTGGGATGCTTTATTAAGGCTGGGAGGGGCATCAGAGGGGGAGAAGAAGAAATATCCAGGGCCTGAATAAACTGTTGAAAGAAGATTCCTGAGTTGCGTCTTCCTTGCGGGCAAGGGGTCGCGACATATAACCTAACACTCTAATCTTACCCTGAATCCTAAACCCAAACCTATCCATAAACCTAACCCTAATTCTAAACCTAACACTAATTTGAGCCTTAACCCTAATATATAACCTAACACAAACCTGAAACCTGCCCCTGCCCCTAAAAATACACCTTACTCTTAACCTCGGCTTTACCCTAAACCTAATATTAGACCTAGCCATGAACCTAACCCTATAACTATCCCTAGCTGTAACCCTAAAACTGATTTTATCCTTATCCCTAAAACTTGCCCTAACCCTGACACAAATCCTAGCCCTCATCCTAACCCAAAATCTAGCCTTAATTCTAACACAAACCTAACACTAGACCTAAACCTAATTCTAATCATCACCCTAACCCTAAACCTAGCTATAACCCCATCTCTTCCCCTAAATCTAACCCTAAACCTAATCTTAAACATAGCCCTAACCATAGGCCTAACCCTAACACCAATCCTAGACATATTCCTAGCCCTAATTTAGCCCTAAACTTAACACTAACCCTAGCCTTAAAACTAACTCTAACTATCGCCGTAGCTCTATTCCTAGTTCTAACCCCAAAACTAGTCATATCCTTAGCCCTAACCGTAGCCCTAGCCCTAGCCCTAGAATTAACCATAACTCGAAATGTACCCCTAAGCCTATACTCACCATATCACTAGCAATCACACTAACATCAACTGTAAAAATACCCTTACCTTTAGCCTTAGCCCTAAAACATTATGAGCCATAGAACTAACCCTAAACCTTAACCTAAACCAAATACTAACCCTACATCTAGCCCTAAGCCTACCCATATTTCTAGTCCTATCCCCAACCCTAAAACTAACCCTGACCCTGACTCTGAACCTAACACTAACCCTAGCTCAAAACATCACCCTGAACTTAAACCTAACCATAAAACTAGACTTAGCCCTAACCGTAACCCTAAAATTAGCCTTAATCATAACCCTAGTTCTTACATTAGCTGTATCCCTAACACTATCCCTAATATAACCCAAAATCTAGCCCTAATGTGAGCCCCAATGCTAGCATTAACCCAAACTCTAAACCTCAACCAAGTCCTAATGCTTAACCTAAACCTAAACCTAACTTTAATCCTTGCAATAACCCTAAACCTAACACTAACCCTAACACTAACACTAACCATAAACCTAGCCCTAACCCTAGCTCTAACCCTATCCATTGCCCTAACCCTAACCCTAATCCTAACCCTAATGCTAACCCTCGGCCTAACCCTAACACATTCACTAATCCTAAACTATCCATTACCCTAAACATAACCCTAACACTAAACCTAACCAAACACTAAACCCAGAAGAAACACTAACCCTAAAACTAGCCCCAATTGTAATCCTACTTCTTACATTAGCCGTAGCCCTAAAGCTAACACCAAACCTAGCCTAGCCCTAATCCAAGCTCTAACCCTAGCTTTAACCCTAACCCTAAACCTAACCCTAGCCCTAACCCTAACCCTAACCTTGGCCCTAACACTAACACTAACCCTATCCCTTACCCTAAGCCAAACTCTAACCCTAAAGCTACACTAGTCCTAAACCTAATTCTTAGCCTAACACAAAACCTAACTCTATTACTAGTTCTAACCCTAATCCTCAACCTAGCTCTATCTCTATCCCAATCCCTAACCCTATCCCTGACCCTTATTCTGACCATAACACTAACCATAGGTCTAAACCTGACCCTAAAACTAAACTGACCCCTAACATTGGCACTACCAGTAACCCTATAACTAAACCTTACCCTAACACTAGACCTAGACCTACAATTAATCCTTTATCTAGTGATAACTCGAGGCCTAGCCCTAAACAAAAACTTAGAACTTAGGCCTAGACCTAATAATAACCCTTAACCTAACCCCAACACTAACCATACCCCTAGACCAAACCATAGACCTAACGCTGGCCCTAACAATAAACTTAACCCTATACTGAACACTGACCCTTACCCTAACACAAACCCTAGCTCTAAAGCTTATCCTAACAAAAAATATAACCCTGACACTAGACCTAGCCATATCACTAACCCTGAAACTAGCCATCATCATAGGCCAAAACCTACCTCTAACTCTATGCATTACCCTAACCCTAACCCTAACCCTAACACTAATGCTAACCCTAGCCCTAACCCTCACACTGACTCTAACCCTAATCCTCATCCTAGTCCAAACACTAGCTCAGTCCCTAACCCTTAAACTTAACCTAACCCTAACACTAACCCATGGCCTAAACCTAAACCTAACCTAAACCCTAGCCCTAATCCTAACCTTAATGCTATCCCTAACCCTAGCTCTAAGCCTAAATATTGCCCTAACTCTAACCCTAACCTTAATAATAACCCTAGCCCTAACCCTACCTCTAACCCTACCCATTACTCTAACCCTAACCTTAACCCTGATGATAACCCTAGCCATTACCCTAAATCTACCCTAACCCTAACCCTAGACATAGCCTTAAACCTATCCCTTGCCATAGAACTAACCCCTGCTCAAACCCTAACCATTACCCTCAACCTAAACCTAAGCCTATCCCTAATCCTAACCTTAAGCCAAAACATAATGCTAACACGAAATCAAACCCTATCCAATACCCTAAACCTAATGATAACCCTAGCCCTAACCTAAAAACTTACCTTGACCCTAACTGTAACTATAACCTAGACCTAACCCTAAACCTAATCCTTGCACTAGAGCTAACCCTAGCTCAAACTCTAAACCATATCCTAAACCTGAACCTAAACCTAACCCTAGGCCTAACCCTAACTCTAGCCCTAATACAAACCATAACCCTAGCCCTAACCCTATCCATTATCCTAAGCACAACCATAACCCTAAGCCTAACCTTAGGCCTAACCCTAACCCTTTTGCTAACTCTAACCCTATCAATTACCCTACACCTAACATGAACCCTAAACCAAAACATATCATTACCCTAACCAAACCCTAATGCTAATTCAAGCTCTAAAACTAAACCCTAACCTAAACCATACCTGAAACCTAATTCTTACCCTAATAATACCCCTAGCTCTAAACCTTACCCTTACCCTAAACCGAACCCTTACACTAGACCTAGCCATAAATCTAACCCTCAATCTATCCCTAATGTAAGCCTACAGCTGACACTAGCCCTAGCCCTAATTCTTGCCAGAACCCTAAAACAAAACCTAGCCCTCATCCTAGCCCTAAACCTAGCCTTATTTATTATTAAACAAAACCATAACACTAGCCATAACCAAATTCTAACCTTTGACCTAGCCCTAAATCTAGCTCTATCCCATGTCTTCTTCTAAATCTAACCCTATCCCTAAACCTACTCCTAAGCCTAAAACTAGGCCTAACCCTAATACAAACGCCAGACCTAATCCTAGCCTGAATTTAGCCCTAAACCTAACCTAACCCTAGCCCTAAGAATAACTCTAACTCTCGCCTTAGTCCTCTTTCTAGTTTTAACCCTATCCCTTACCATAATCCTATCACTTGCCTTTACATTAGCCCTAACCCTAACCTTGAACATAAAAACCAAAACCTAAGCCTACACCTAGCCCTAAACCTAGCCCTAATTCGAGTCCTATCCCTAACCCTAAAACAAACCCTGACCCTGCCTCTGACTCTAACACTAACCCTAACTCTAAACATCACTCAAAACCTAAACCTAAACCTAACCCTAGACCTAGCCCTAACTCTAACCCTAAAACTAGTTCTAATCATAACCCTAGTTCTTACATTGGCTGTAGCCCTAAACCTAGCCCTAACCTAACCCAAAACCTACTCATAATCGGAGCCCTAACACTAAATTTAACCCTAACCATAACCCTAATTCTAGCCCTAAACCTTACCCTAACCCTAACCCTAACACTTTATATAACCCAAAACCTAACCCTAACCTTAGCCTTTATCCTAACCATAAACCTAGCCCTAACCCCAGCTGTAACCCTATCCATTACCCTAATCCTAATCCTAACCCTAATGCTAACACTAGGATAACCCTAAACCTATTCCTAACCCTAAACCTATACATTACCATAAACCTAACCTGAACCCTAAACCTAACCATATCCATAAACCTAATCTTAACCCTAATAATATTAACCCTAAAACTATCTCTAACTATAACCCTAGACCTGACATTAGCCCTAGCCCTAATAAAGCCCTAACCCTAAAACAAACTCTAGCCCTAAACCTATTCCTAGTCTTAGTCTTAATTCTAAACCTAACCCTAATTTTAACCCTCACCCTAGTTCTAAAGCTATCTATAACATCATACCTAACCATAACCATAACCATAACCCTAGCCATAAACCTAGGCTCAGCCTTAATACTAAACCTAGCTCTAATCATAGCCCTAATTAAGCCATAATTCTAACCCTAAATTTAATCCTAACACTGACTCTAACTCTCACCCAAGCCCTATACCTAGTTCTAACCCTATCACTTATGATAACTCAAACCCTAGACCTAACCCTAGCCCTAACCCTCGCTGTAGCCCTAAACCTAGATCTAACCCTAACTCTAAATCTAACCCTAATCTTAAGTCAAAACCACACCTTAACACTAGCTCTAACCCTAACACTAATTTGAAACTAGCTCTAACCCTAGACCTAGCCCTCAAGACAAACCAAGCCATAGCAATGACCCTAATCCTTAACCTAAACCAAAACCTAACCCTACACCTAGCCCTAATTCGAGTCCTAATTCTAACCCTAGAACTAATACTAACCTAGACTCTGACCTTAACACTAACCCTAGCTCTACACATCACCCTATCCCTAAACCTAATCCTCACACTAGACCTCAACGTAAAGCCAAAATACTAATGCTAATCCTAAAACTAGCCTTAACCTAGCCCTAGCCCTACTAAACAACCAAGCCATAGCCCTAACCCTAACCTTTATCATAAACCAAACCCTAAGCCTACACCTAGCACTAAACCTAGCTCTAATTCGAGTCCCATCCCTAACCCTAAAACAAACCCTGACCCTGAATCTGACCCTAACACTAACCCTAGCTCTAAACATCACTCAAAACCTAAACCTAAACCTAACCCTATACCTAGCCCTAACCCTAACCCTAAAATGAGTTCTAATCGTAACCTTAGATCTTACATTAGCTGAAGCCCTAAATCTAGCCTTAACCTAACCCAAAACTTATCCCTATCAGAGCCCTAACACTAACTTTAACCCTAACCAAAAACCTAATTCTAGACCTAACCCTTACCCTAAACCTAACCCTAACCCTTGCCATTACCAAAAACCTAACCCTAAAACTAGCCTTAATCCTAACCATAAACCTAGCCTTAACCCCAGCTGTAACCCTATCTATTTCCTTAATCCTAATCCTAAACCTAATCCTAAACCTAGGATAACCCTAAACCTATTCCAAAACTAAACCTATACATTACCATAAACCTAACCTGAAACTTAAACCTAAGCATATCGATAAACCTAATCCTAACACTAATAAGCTTAACCCTAAAACTATGTCTAACCATAACCCTGGACCTGACATTAGCCCTAGCCCTAATGAAGCCCTAACACTAGAACAAACTCTAGCCCGAATCCTAGCCCTAATCTTAGCCGTAATCCTAAACCGAACCATAACTAACCATAGACCTAAACCTAATTTTAACCCTCGCCCTAGTTCTAATGATAGCTATAACATCATAACTAACCATAATCATAACCATAACCCTAGCCATAAACCTAGGCTCAGCCTTAATACTAACCCTAGCTCTTATCCTAGCCCTAATTAAGCCATAATTCTAACCCTATATCTAAACCTAACACTAAGAGTAACTCTAACTCTCGCCCTAGCATTAGCCCTGGTTCTTATCCTATCCCTTATGATAATTCAAACCCTAGACTTAACCCTAGACCTAACCTTCACTGTAGCTCTAAACCTAGATCTAACCCTAATTCTAAATATAACCCTAAACCTAAGCCTAAACCACACCCTAACACTAGCTCTAAGCCTAATGCTAAATTGAAAATTAGCCCTAACCCTAGCCCTAGCCCTCAAGGAAAACCGAGCCATAGCACAGACTCTAAACCTTAACCTAATCCAAAACCTAACCCTACACCTAGTCCTAACCATAGACCTAATTTGAGTCCTAACCCAAACTCTAGAACTAATACTAACACTGACTCCAACCTTAACACTAACCCTAGCTCTACACATCACCCTATCCCTAAACCTAACCCTAAAACAAGCCCTAAACTTAATGCCAGTTCTTAAATTAGTCATAGCCCTAAACCTAACACAAAACCTAGCCCTAATTCAAGCTTAACCCTAACTTTAACCCTAACACTAATCCTGGCCCTAACCCTAGCCTTATCCCTAGTCCTAATCCTAGATCTAAAAGTATGTCTTACACTTAGTCAAACCCTTACCCTATTGCTACCCTAGTCCTAACCCTAATTCTATGCCTACCCCAAACCTTATCTCCATTCCTAGTACTAACCTTAGCCCTCATTCTAGCTCTAAACTTAACCCAAACCCTAACCCTAACCCTGACCCTTATTCTGACCCTAACACTAAACCTAGGTTTAAACCAGACCCTAAATTTTATCCAAAACCTAACACTAGCCCTAACTGTAACCCTAACCCTAAACCTAACACTAACACTAGCAATAGACCTAAAACAAATCCTAAATATAGCCATAACCCTAGCCTTAGCCCTAACAATATCCCTTACCAAACCAAACAATCACTCTAACCCTAGACCTAACCCTAGTACTCATTCTGGACCTAACACTAAAACTAATCCTGACCTGAACCCCAAAACTTACCCTAACAAAAACCCTAGCTATAAAGCTTATCCTAACCCAAAAACTAACCCTAACACTAGACGAATTCTAAATATAGCCATAACCATAACTCTAGCTCTTACATTACCCATATACCTAACACGAGCCCTAAGCCTCACACAAACCCTAGCCATAATTACAGCCCTAAACCTAACCCTAAGCATAACTTTAACCCTAAATCAAGCCCTAACCCTAACCCTTGTTCTAGCCCTAACCCTAGATCAAACCCTAAACCTTACACTAAACATAAACCTAGTCAAAACCCTAAACCTCACTAACTCTAGCCCTAATTTTAACTGTAACCATAGCCCAAAGCCTAGCACTAATAACTGTACCAATTACACTAACCATAACCCTAAAACTAATGCTAACCCTAGCCCTAACCCTAACCCTAACCCTACCCTAGCCCTGACTGTAACCCTAACCCTCACCTTAGACCTAAACCTAGCTCAATCCCTAATCATTACACTTAACCTAACCCTAACAGTAACCCAATCCTAACCATAGCCTTAAACCCAACCCTAATCCTAACCTTAACCCTAGCCAAAATCCTAGCTCAAACCCTATCCATTACCCTAACCCTAAACTTAACCCTAATGATACCACTAGCTAAACCTATGCTAACCCTAAACCTAAACCTAAGAACTAACAGTGAATCAAAAGCGAACCCTAAATCTAAGTTAGCTCAAATCCTAACCCTAATTCTAAACCTAAACCTAAGGCTAACCTAAACCTAACCCTATCTTTAAACTGACATCCAAACCTATTACCCTAACACTAATGATAACCCTCGACCTAACTGTAACACTAACCATGATCATAAACCTAGACCAAACTCTAAATAAACCTTAGCCATAACAAAAATCCTTGCTCAAACCCTAAACCATACCCTAAACCTAATCCTAACTGTAACCCTCGCCCTAACCTTGACCCTAACCCTAATTCTAGCCCTCATTTTAACCATAACCCTAGCCCTAACCCTAGGTCTAAACCTATTAATTACCCTAATGATAACCATAAACTTAATGCTAACCCTAAGCCAAACCCTAAACCTACCACTATCTTAACCTAATCTGAACCCTAAACCTAACACTATCCATTACCTTAACCCTATTTCTAACCTTAATGTTAATTTGAGCCTTAACCCTAAACCTTAAATTAACCCAAACCCAAATCCTAACTCTGACCCTAATAAACCCCAGCTGTAAATCTGACCCTTTCCCTAAACTTAACACTTTAATTTGACCTAGCCATAAACCTAACCCTAAAAATATCACTTAATGTAAACCTAGACCTGACATTAGTCCTAGCCCTAATTGTTGCCCTAAAACTAACAGAAAACCTAGCCCAAATCCTTGAATCTAGCCTTAATCCTAAACCTAACCATAACCCTAGCCCTAACCCTAAACCTAATCATAAAACTAGCCCTAACCCTAACCATAGCACTAAAACAAAACCAAGCAACAGGCCTAACACTAGCCTTAACTTAAAACAAACCCTATCACTACACCTAGATCTAACCCTAGCCCTAATTTGAGTTTAAATCATAACCTTAAATATAACCCTGAACCTGAATTATATTCTAACATTCATCCTAGCTCTAAATACCACCCTAAACTTAAACTGAACCCTAACAGTAACCCTAGCCCTAATTTGAGTCCTAAACCTAACCCTAAAACTAACCCTTACCTGACTGATATCCTAACACTAACCCTAGTTATAAATATCACCCAAATCTTAAACCTAAAACTAACACTTGACCTATCCCTACCTCTAACCCTAATTGTAAGCCTAGTTCTTATATTAGCCATTTCCCTAACCCTAGCCTTAAACCTCACACAAAAACTAGTCTTAATCTGAACCCTAAACCTAGCTTTAACCCTAACCATAAACCTAACCCTAGCCCTAAACCTATGCCTTACCCTGAGCAAAACCTTAAACCTAATGGTAACCCTAGACCTATCCCTAATCCTTAGGCTAACCAAATCCTAACCCTATTAATATTCCTAACCCTAGATCTCATTCTAGCTCTAATGTTATCCCAAACCCTAACACTAACCCTGACACTTATTCTGACCATAACATATACCCTAGGGCTAAACCTGACCCTAACCCTAAACCAAACCCTAACTCCAGCCCTACTTATCACCTTATGCCTAAACCTAACCATACCACTAGCTCTAGACCTAAACCTAATCCTAAATCTAGCATGAACTCTAGCTCTAGACCTAAACAAAATTCTAGCCCTAGCCCTAATAAAAACCTTTACCTCACCCAAACACTAACTCAAACCCTAGACTTAAACCTAGTCCTAATTCTGGCTGTAACCCTAACTTTAAGTCTAACTCAAACACTGACCCTGCCTTTAACACTAAACCTACCTCTAAACCTGAAACTAACCAAAACCTAAACCTAATTCTAGACCCAGCCATAACCTTAAACCTAAAACTAGCCCTAATCATAACCCTAGATCTTACATTACCCATAGCCCTAACCCTAGGCCTAAACCTAACACTAAACATAGAGCTAATTTTAGGCCTAAACCTAGCCTTAAGCATAACCCTAACCCTCACACTAGCCCTATACTTAACCCTAGCCCTCGCCTTAGTCCTAAGATAGTCAAAGCCTAACCTTTACCCTAAACATAAACCTAGACCTATCCCTAACTCTCACCCTAAACCTAGCCCAAATCCTAAACTTAACCTAGCCCTAAACCTAGCTCTAAACCTACCCATTACCCTAACCCTAAACCAAAACTTATTGACAATCCTGGCCAGAAACCTTATGTTAACCCTAACCCTAACTGGAAAACTAACCAGAGACATAACCCTAAAATTAACATTCAGCATAGCTCTAACTCTAGATCAAACCATAAACCTAACCATAAACCTAAACATAACCATAGCTCAAATCCTAAAACTATCACTAATTCTAACTCTAAACCAAATCTAAACCTAAACTAACCCTTTCCTTTACCTTAACTCTAACCCTAACGTTAATGATAACCCTAGCCCTAACTCTAACACTAATCTTAAACCTACCGTAACCCTATCCCTAGACCTAACCCTAAACCTAGACCTAACCCTAGCTCAAAACCTAACCTTTATGCTAAACATAACTCTAAACCTAAACCTAACCCTAATTTAACACTAACTCTAACCCTAACTCAAGGCATATTCCTAACCATAACACTAGTACTAATCTAATCTCTAACCCTATCAATTACCCTAACCATAACCCTTACCCTAATGCTAACCCTAAGCCTAAACTAACCCTATCACTAACGCTAACTGTATCAATTACCCTAAACCAAACCTGAACCTTAAGCCAAACCCTAACTATACCCTAACCCTAACCCTATTGCAAATTTGAGCCATAAACCTAAATCCTTACCTACGCCAAATCCTTATCCTAATAATTCCCCGAGCTCTAAACCTGACCCTTACCCTAAACCTAACCCTTACACTAGACGTAGCCATAAGCTAACCCTAAAACTATCTTTAACAATAACCCTCGACCTGATATTACCCCTAGCACTAATCCTAGCCCTGAATATAAAACAAACACTAGCCCTCATCCTAGCCCTAAACTTTGCCTTAATCATAACCCTAACCTCAACCCGAAACCTAACTGTAACTCTAACCCTTACTCTACGTCTAAACCTAGCTTTTAAAGCCATTCTTTATCCTAAACTTAAACCTAACCCTATCCTTAATGCTAGGCCTAAGCTGAACAATAACCTTATCTCTAATCCTAGCCCTAATTACCCCTATGCAAAACCCTAACTCTAATTTTAGCCCTATAACTAACTCTAACTCTTACACTAGCCCTATCCCTAGTTCTAACCCTATCCCTTACCATAACTCTGGCCCTAACCCTTGCCCTATCATTAATTCTAGCCTAATCCTAGATCTAAACCAAACTATAAATATAACCCTAACCCTAACCCTAACCCTAAAACTAATACTAGCCCTAACCCTAAAAATAATTGTAAAACTAGCCCTAACCCTAATCCTAGGACTAAACAAAACTGAGCAATAGAACTAACACTAAACCTTAACTTAAACCAAACCCGAAACTACTATAAGAACTAATCCTAGCCCTAATTGAGTCCTAACCATAAGCTTAAATCTAGCCCTGACCCTGATTCATATCCTAACACTCACCCTAGCTCTAAACATGACACTAACCTTAAACCAAACCCTAACGGTAAACATAGCCCTAATTCAAGTCCTAACTCAAACCCTAAAGCTAACCCTGACCCTGACTCTTATCCTAAAAATAACTCTATCTCTAAATATCACCCTAACCGTTAATCTCACACTAACACTAGAACTACCCCTAACCCTAACTCTAAAGGTAACCCTAATTGTAACCCTGGTTCTTACTTTACCTATTGCCCTAACCCTAGCCCTAACACTAACACAAAAACTAGCCCTAATTGGAGCCCTAAACCTAGCTTTAACCCTAAACCTAACCCTACCCCTACCCCTAACACTAGGTTTAACCCTATCCCTAAACCTAAGAACAACCCTAACACTAATGGTATCCCTTGACCTATCCCTAATCATCAGGATAATGAAAACTCTCTCCATATTAATAGTCCTAACCCTAGCCCTCCTTCTAGCTCAAACCTTATCCCAAACCTTAACCATAACCTTGACCCTTATTCTGACCATAACACTAACCTAGGTCTAAACCTGACTCTAACGCTAGACCAAACCATAACACTAGCCCTACCAGTAAACTTATACCTAAACCAGATCCTATCACTAGCTATAGGCCTAAACCTAATCCTAAATCTAGCATTAACTCTAGCTCTAGACCTACACAAAATCCTAGCTTTAGCCCTAACAATAACCCTTAATTTAACGCAATGACTAACCCTCCCCTAGACATAAACCTAGTCTCAATTCTGGCTTTAAACTTAACTCTAACTCTAAACTGAACACTGACCCTGCTTTTAACACTAAATCTATCTCTAAACCTTACCCTATCCAAAACCTAAACCTAACACTAGACATAGCCATAACCCTAACCCTACAACTAGCCCTAATCATAATCCTAGCTCTTACATTACCCATAGCTCTAACTCTATGCCTTAAACTAACACAAAAACTAGAGTGAATTCTAGGCCTAAATCTATCCCTAAGCGAAACCCCAACCCTAACCCTAGCCGTAACCCTAACCCTAAACCTAACCCTAGCCTTAGTCTCAAACTTTACTCAAAGCCTAATCCTACTATAAATATAAACTTAGACCTACACCTTACTCTAAACCCCAACCCTAGCTATAACCCTAAACTTAACCCTAGCCCTAAACCTAGCTCTAAACTTACACCTTACCTAAACCTACGCCTAACAGTATTGATAACCCTAGCCTTAACCCTAAACGTAACCCTAACCCTAACCAGAAAACTATCAATAGACCTAACCCTAAAAGTAACACTCGCAATAGCCCTAAACCTAGCTCAAAACCTTACCCGTACAATAAACCTAAACATAACTGTAGCCTTAACATTAATCTTAAAACTAAATCTAACCCTAAACCTAAACATAAACCTACATCTAACCATATCCATTACCCTAACCCTTGTCCTAACCCTAATTATAATCCTAGCCCTAAACATAACTCTAACCCTACACCTACCATAATCCTGTCCCTAGACCTACAGCTGAAGCTAATCCTCGATCTAGCCCTAGCACTAACACTAGCTCAAACCCTAGCCGTTACAATAAACATAACCCTAGCCCAAACCCTAACCCGAATCCTAGACCTAAACCTAACTGTAACCATAGTACAAACTCTAGCTCTAACTCTAGCCATTACCCTAATCCTAGACCTGATATTAGCCCTAGCCCTAATTCTTGCCATAAACCTAACACAAACGCTAGCCCTCATCCTAGCCCTATAACTAGCCTTGATCCTAACCCAAACCATAACTATAACCCTATCCCTAATTCTATCCCTCGCCCTAGTTGTGAACCTTGCTATAACCCCATCCCTTCCCCCAAATCTAACCCTAACTCTAACTCTAGACATAACCCTTACACTAATCCTAGACCTGATCCTAGCCCTAATTTAGCCTTAACCCTACCAATAGCACTAAGATTAATTCTAACTCTCACCCTAGCCCTATTCCTAGATCTAACCCTATTCCCTATCATAACCCTAACACTTGCCCTAACCTTAGCCCCAATACTAGCCCTAGCCCTAACAATAGAACTAACCATAACTCTAAGTCCAGCCTTAACCCTAAGCCTAAAACTCACACTAACACTAGCCCTAACACTAACACTAATCCTAAAACTAGCCCTAATCTAGTTCAAGCCCTAAATCAATACCGAGCAATAGCCCTAACCCTAATCTTTCACCTAAACCAAAACATAACCCTACACCTAGCCCTAAAATCATCCCTAATTCCAGTCCTAACCTAACCCTAAAACTAACCTTGAGCCTGACTCTGACCTTACTCTAACCCTAGCTCTAACATCACCTTAAAAGTATACGTAACGCTAAAACTAGAACTAGCCCTAACAGTAACCCTAAAAGTAGCCCTAATCATAACTCTAGTTTTTACATTAGCCTTAGCCCTAATACTAGCACTAATCAAACCCAAATCCTAGCCCTAAACTGAGCCCTACACCTCGTTTTAACCCTAACCCTAACACTAACCCTAATCATTACCCTAAACCTAACCCTAACCCTAAAACTGGCCCTAACCCAAAACCTAACCCTAGACTTAATCCTAACCATAATCCTAGACCTAACTCTAGCTCTAATCCTATCCATTACCCTAAACATAACCCTAATCCTAATGCTAACCCTAGCCCTAAACTTAACCCTAATTCTAAACCTAGACCTGACACTAACCCTAACCGTCACACTAGCCCTAACCATAGCTCAAATCCTAACACTTACTCTAAACCTAACCCTAACACTAACCCTAGACCTAACCCTAACCCTAGCCTTAATCCTAACTATAACCCTAGTCCTAACCTATCTATTACCCGAAACACAAGCCTAACCCAAACATAGCTCTAAATATAGTTCTAACCCCACTCATTACCCAAACCCTAACTATAAATGTCATGATAACACTAGCCCTAACACTAAAACTGTTCTAACCGTAACTGTAAACTTAACCCTTGTCCTAACTCTAAATCTACACTAACCCTAACTCTAAACCTAACCCTAGACCCAACCGTAAACATAACCCTTGCCGTAGTCCTAATCCTAGCTCAAATCCTAACAGTTATGCTAAACCTAACACTAACCCTAGTCATAAACATAAATCTAACCCTATCCATTTAGGCTTAACCCTAAACCTATCGCTAACACTAAACTTATTCTTACCTAAACCTAACCTGAACACTAACCTAACCTTATCAATTACTCTAACCTTAATCCTAACCCTATTGCTAATTCGAGCCCTAAAACTAAACCAAAACTTAACCCAAACTCTAAACAAGACACTGACTCTAATAACACACCTAGATCTAAACCTGATCCTTTCCCGAAACATAACCCTTAACTAGACCTAGCCATAAAACTAACACTAACAGTATCCCTAACCGTATCCTTAGACTTGACATTAGCACTCTACCTAATTCTTGCCTTAAACCTAACACAAAGCAGAGCCCTCATCCTAGCCCTAAACCTAGCCTTAACCCTAACCTGAACCCGAACCCTAGCCCAAACCCTAATTTCAACCCTTGCCCTAGTTCTGAACCTATGTAAAAGCACATCCTTTCCCCTATCCCTAACCCTAACACTATCACTAACACTAAACCTAGCCCTAACTCTAGGCCTAATCCTAACACTAACCATAGCTCAAATCCTAGCCCTAATTTATTGCTAACTGTAAACCTAACTCTAACCTTAGCCCTAAGACTAACCCTAACTGTAGCCCAAGACCTATTTCTAGTACCAACCTTATCTATTGCCTAACCCTAACACTAGCCCTAATCTTAGCCCTAAACCTAGCCATAGTCCTAAACCTATAACTAACCCTAACTCTAAATCTACCTAACTATAAACCTAAACCTCACCCTAACACTAGCCCTAAACCTAATTCTGATTATAAAATTAGCCCTCACCCTAGCCAAAGCCCACAAACAAAACTGAGCTCTAGCCCTAATCCTAACCCTTAACCTAAACCAAATCCTAATGCTACACCTAGTCCTAACCCTATCCCTACAACTAATACTGACCCTGACTCTGCTCCTAAAACTAACCCTACCTCTAATATCACGCTAACCCTAAACCTAACCCAAACACTAGACCTAGCCCTAATCCTACCTAAAACTCTCTCTAACTGTAAAGCTAGATCTTACATTAGCCAGAGCCCTAACCCTAACACAAAACCTAGCACTAATCTGATCCTCAACTGTAGCGTTAACACTAACCCTAACCCTAACCCTAACACTAACCAAACCCTAGCTCTAAATATATACCTTACCCTAAGTCAAACTCTCACCCTAATGCTACCCTAGTTCTAACCCTAACCCTTAGCTTACCCCAAACCCTAACTCAATTACTAGTCCTAACCCTAGCCCTAATTCTGTCTCTAAACTTAACCTGAAGCCTAAGCCTAACCCTTCCCTTATTCTGACCCTAACACTATCAATAGGCCAAAGCCTGACCTTAACACTAAACTGAACCCTAACACTAGCCCTACTAGTAAACCTATACCTAAAACTAACCATAACACTAGCACTAGACCTAAACTTAATCCTAAATATAGCCATAACTCTAGCCCTAGTCCTAAACAAAAACCTAGCCCTAGCCCTAAAATAACCATTAACCTAAAACAAAGACTAACCCTAGCAGTAGACTTAAACCTAGTTCTAATTCTGACCCTAACCAAAACCCAATGCTAGCTCGAACAATGATGCTTATGCTAACACAAACCCTAGTTCTAAACCTTATCCTAACCAACAACTTAAACCTAACTCTAGACATATGTATAACCCTAACACAAAAAAACTAGCCATAACCATTACCCTAGCTCTTACATTATCCATAGCCATAACACTAGCCATAAACCACACACAAACCTAGCCCTAATACAATCCCTAAACCTAGACCTAAGCATAACTTTAACCCTAACCATAGCACAAACTCTAAACCTAATGCTTGCCCTAGATCAAACCCTAGCTGAAAATCTAACCCTTACTCTAAACATAACCCTAGCTCTAACCCTAACTCTAACCCTATCCCTCATCCTAACTGAAAACAGCCCAAATCCTAGCTCTAACTTTATACATTACCTTAGACATAAACTTAAATCTAATGCTAAACCTAGCCCTAAACCTAACTGTAGCCCTGAATCTAACCATAACCCTCGCCCTAGCCCTAACCCTAGCTCAAACCCTAACATGTACACTAAAACTAACCCTAACACTAGCCCAAGTTGTAATCCAAACCCCAGCCCTAATCCTAACCTTAACCTAAGCCCTAACACTAGCATTATACATATTCATTACTCTAAATATAAGCCTAAACCAAATACTAACCCTAGGCCTATCCCGAACCCTATCCCTAACACTAACCCTATATATTACTCTAAACCTAACCTAAACTGTAAACCTAACTTTATCCATTACTCTAACACTAAACCTAATCCTAATGCTAATTTGAGCCCTAACCTTAAACCTTAACCAAAACCAATCCTTAACCCATACTCTGTCCGTAATAATAACCTAGCTCTATAACTGATCCCTATGCTAAATATAACCCTTACACTAGACCTAGGCATAAACCTATCCCTAACTCTATCCCTAACCATAACCCTAGACCTGATATTAGCCCTAGCCCTTATCCTAGCCCTAACACTAACACAAAACCTAGACTTCATCCTAGCCCTAAACCTATACTTAATCCTAAAGAAAACCCTCACCTATCCCTATCCCTAAATATAACCCTTGCCCTACCACTGAACCTAGCTATATAACCCCAACCCTTCCCCTAAATCTAACCCTAACCTTAGCCCTAACCATACGTGAAACCCTAACAAGAATCATAGTGGTAATCCCAGCTCTATTTGAACCCTAACCTTAACCCTACCCCTAAACCTAGCCATTGTTCTAACCCTAAATCTTAACCTAAACCAAACCCTAACTCATAACTAGACATAACCCGAGTTCAAATTCAAGTCTAGGCCCAAAACTAACCCTCACCCTGACTCATATCCAAACACAAACCCTACCTATAAATATCACCCTAACCCTAAAACTAATGCTAACACTAGACCTAGCTGTAACCCTAACGCTAAAACTAATCCTAATTGTAACCCTAGTTCTTACATTGCCTTAGCCAAAACGTAGCACTAACTCTAACACAAAAATGGCCCTAATCCGTGCCCTAAAACTAGATTTAACACTAACCATAACCCTAAAACTAGCCCTAAACCTAGCCCTAATCCTAGCCCTAACCCTAGCTCTAATCCTATACATTACCCCAAAGAATCCCTATTCATAATGCTGACTCTAGTCCTAATCCTAATCCTTAGCCAATCCCAAACAATAACCCTATTACTAGTCCTAACACTAGCCTCATTCTAGATCTAACCCTTACCTAAAACCTCACCCTAACCTTCACCCTTATTCTGACCCAAACACTAATTATAGGTCTATATTTGACCCTAAACTGAAACCAAAAAATGAATCTAGCCCTATCCAGAAAAGTTATACCTAAACTTAACCCTAACACTATCCCTAGACAAAAACTTAATAATAAATCTAGCTATTACTCTAGCAATTGACCTAAACAAAAACACAGTTCTAGCCCTAACCATAACCCTTAACCTAAACCAAACACTAACACTACCATTAGACCTAAACCTAGTCCTATTCTGGATTTCAACCTAACCCTAACATTAACCTGAACACTGGCCCTGACACTAACATTAAACCTAGCTATAAACCTGACCCTAACCCAAAACCTAAACCTAACACTAGACCTACCATTAAGCCTAACCCTAAAACTAGCTCTAATCAGATCCCTAGATCTTACATTACACATAGCACTAACCCTAGGCGTAAATCTAACACAAAACTTAAATAACCCTAACCCTCATTGAGGCCTAAACCTACACTAAGCATAACCCTCTCCCTAACCCTAACCTCAGTCCTAACCCTAAAACCTAAGCCTCACCTTAGTCCTAACCCTAGCTCAAAGAGTAACCCTTAGCCCAAACATAACCCTAGCGCTATCCCTAACCATAACCCTAACCATAGCCCTAATCCTAACCTAAACCCTAAACCTAACACTAGCTCTAACCCTAGGCATTAGCCTAACTCTAACCCTAACCCTAATAATAACCCTATCCCTAACCCTAACCGAAACCCTAACCCAAATCATAATCCAATCCCTAGACCTAACCCTAAACCTACAACTTGCCATAGCCTTAACCCTAACTCAAAACCTAAATTTTACCTTAAAACCAACAGTAAACCTAGCCCTAAAACTAAACTTAAATCTAAACCTAACCTTAACCATAAAACTAACCTTACATACAACCCAATCTATTACCCTAAACCTAATGCTAACCCTAATTAAAACCCTAGCCCTAACCCTATACCTAACACTGACCATAACACTAAGCCTAACCATTGTCCTAGACCTAACCCAGCACAAAACCTAACCTTTACCCTAAATTGAACTCTAACCATACCCTAAGCTAGGGTTAATAGCCCTAACTCAAAACATAACCTAACTCTAGCCCTAAACCTAACCTAACCCTAGCCCTAACCATAGCTCTAACCCTATATATTATCCTTATGATAACCCTAATCCTAATGCTAACCCTAGGCATAACCCTAACCCTTTTGCTTACCCTAAAGCTCTCCATTGCCCTAAACCTTCCCTGAAACCTAAACTTAACACAATCAATTGCCCTAACCCTAACACTAACCCTAATGCTCATTTTAGCCCTATCCCCAAACCTTAATCTAAAACAAACCCTAACCCTGATCCTGACCCTAAAATTACACCTAGCTCTAAACCTGACCCTTACCCTAAGCCTAAAACTTACACTAGACCTCGACACAAACCTAATCCTAAATCTACCCAAAACTGTAACACTAGACCTGACATAAGCCCTAGCCATAATTCTAGAACTAAAGCTACAACGAATCCTAGGCCTCATCCTAGCCCTAAACTTAGCCTTAATCATAACCCTAATCCTAACCCTAGTCCTAACCCAAATTCTAACCCTCACCCTACCTCTAAACCTAGCTATAACAACATACCTTACCCTAAAATTAACTATAACCCTAGCCTAACACTAGGCCTAAGCTGAAAACTAGCCCTAGTCCTAATCCTAGCCCTAACTTAGCCCTATCCATAAAACTAACCAAAACCCGAGGCCTAAGACTAACTCTACCTCTCGCCCTAATCCTAGCTCTAACTTATATTATAATTACACTAACACTAACCACAATGCTAATTCGAGCCCTAAATTTAAACCTTAACCTATCCCAATCTTCTAACCCAGACCTTGAACCTAGCTCAAAACCTGACCCTAAACCTAAACCTAACCCTTATATTATATGTAGGCATAAACCTAACCCTAAAACTATCTTTAACCATAACCCTAGATCTGATATTAGCCCTAGCCGTAATCCTAGCCCTAACACTAAAATAAAGCATAGCCCTCATTGTAGCCCCAAACCTGGCCTTAATCATTACCCTAACCCTAACCATAGCCCTAACCCTAATTACAACCTTCACCCTATCTCTAAACCTAGGTATAATGCCATTCCTTACCCTAAACTTTAACCTAACCCTAACCCTAACTCTAGGACTAAGGTGAACACTAATTGTAGCCCTAATCCTAGCCTTAATTTAACCCTATCCCTAACCCTAACCCTAACCCTAGCCCTAAGACTAACTCTAACTCTCACAGTAGCCCTATCCCATCTTCTATCCCTATCCATTACCTAATTCTAAACCTAGCCCTAAACATAGCCATAACCATTGCCAAATCCTTATTTCTAGTCCTAACCCTAGATCTAACCTTAACTCTAAATCTAACCCTAACCCTAAGCCTAAGCCTAACATTAACACTAGCCCTAGCCCTAACACTAATCATAAAACTAGCCTAACACTAATCCTTGCAGTAAAACAAAACTGAGCAAGAGCCCTAACCCTAAACCTTAACTTAAACCAAACCTTAACACTACACCTAGACCTTACCCTAGCCCTAATTCGAGTCCTAATCTTAACCTTAATACTATCCCTAACTCTGACTCATATCCTAACACTCACCCTAGCTCTGAACACCACCCTAACCTTAAACCGAATCCTTACAGTAATCCTAGCCTTAATTCTAGTCCTAACTCTAACCCTAAAACTAAACCTGACCCTGACTATTAACCTAACACTAACACTAGCTCTATATTTTACCCTAACCTTAAACTGAATCCTAAAACTAGAGGTTTAACCCCTAATCATAACCCTAAAACTAACCCTTAAAACCATAGTTCTTTTTTTAATTGGTTGTTCAAAACATTACAAAGCTCATGACATATCATCTTACATACATTTGATTCACGTGGGTTATGAACTCCAATTTTTACCCCAAATACAATTTGCAGTTTCACATCGGTTACACATCCATGTTTTTACTTAATGCCTTATTAGTGACTGTTATATTCTGCTACCTTTCCTATCCCCTACTATCCCCCTCCCATCATCTCTCTCTACCCCATCTGCTGTTATTCAATTTTCTCCCTTGTTGTTTTTTTTTCCCACTTTCCCCTCACAACCTCTTATATGTAATCTTGTGTAACAATGTGGGTCTCCTTCCATTTCCATGCAGTTTCTCTTCTCTCACCCTTTCCCTCCCACCACTCATCTCTGTTTAATGTTAATCTTTTCCTCATGCTCTTCCTCCCTGCTCTGTTCTTAGTTGCTCACCTTATATCAAAGAAGACATTTGGTATTTGTTTTTTAGGGATTGGCTAGCTTCACTTAGCATAATCTGCTCTAATGCCATCCATTTCCCTGCAAATTCCATGATTTTGTCTTTTTTAGTGTTGGGTAATACTCCATTGTGTATAAATGCCACATTTTTTATCCATTCATCTATTGAGGGGCATCTAGGTTGGTTCCACAGTCTAGCTATTGTGAATTGTGCCTATATGAACATTGATGTGGCAGTATCCCTATAGTACGCTCTTTTAAGGTCTTCAGGGAATAGTCCCAGAAGGGCGATAGCTGGGTCAAATGGTGGTTCCATTCCCAGCTTTCCCAGGAATCTCCATACTGCTTTCCAAATTGGCCGCACCAATTTGCAGTCCTACCAGCAATGTGCAAGTGTACCCTTTTCCCCACATCCTCGCCAGCACTTGTTGTTGTTTGACTTCATAATGGCTGCCAATCTTACTGGAGTGAGATGGTATCTTAGGGTGGTTTTGATTTGCATTTCTCTAACTGCTAGAGATGGTGAGCATTTTTTCATGTACTTGTTGATTGATTGTATGTCCTCCTCTGAGAAGTGTCTGTTCAGGTCCTTGGCCCATTTGTTGATTGGGTTATTTGTTATCTTGTTGTTTAATTTTTTGAGTTCTTCCTATACTCTGGATATTAGTGCTCTATCTGAAGTGTCAGGAGTAAAAATTTGTTCCCAGGATGTAGGCTCCCTATTTACCTATCTTATTGTTTCTCTTGCTGAGAAAAAACTTTTTAGTTTAAGTAAGTCCCATTTGTTGATTCTAGTTATTAACTCTTGAGCTATGGGTGTCCTATTAAGGAATTTGGAGCCCGACCCCACAATATGTAGATCGGAGCCAACTTTTTCTTCTATCAGATGCAGAGTCTCTGATTTGATATCAAGCTCTTTGATCCATTTTGAGTTAACTTTTGTGCATGGCGAGAGAAAGGGGTTCAGCTTCATTCTGTTGCATATGGATTTCAAGTTTTCCCAGCACCATGTGTTGAAGATGCTATACTTCCTCCATTGCATGCTTTTAGCCCCTTTATCAAATATAAGAAAGTTGTAATTTTATGGATTGGTCTCTGTGTCCTCTATTCTGTACCATTGGTCCACCTGCCTGTTTCAGTACCAGTACCATGCTGTTTTTGTTACTATTGCTCTGTAGTATAGTTTGAAATCTGGTATTGTTATACCTGCAGATTCACACTTCCTGCTTAGAATTGCTTTTGCTATTCTGGGTCTTTTTTTTTTCCAAATGAATTTCATGATTGCTTTAACTATTTCTACAAGAAATGCCAATGGGATTTTGATTGGCATTGCATTAAACCTGTAGGGAACTTTGGGTAATATCACCATTTTGATGATGTTACTTCTGCCTATCCATGAACAGGGTATATTTTTCCATCTTCTAAGATCTTCTTCTATTTCTCTCTTTAGGGTTCTGTAGTTTTCATTGTATAAATCTTTCACCTCTTTTTTTAGGTTGATTCCCAAGTATTTTTTTTTTTTTGAGGATATTGTGAATGGGGTGGTTGTCCTCATTTCAATTTCAGAAGATTTGTTGCTGATATACAGGAATGCCTTTGATTTATGTGTGTTGATTTTATATCCT
>NW_026691954.1:0-10333 GCF_021218885.2 Marmota monax
TAGTGTTAGGTTCAGGTTTTGACATACGATTAGTTTTAGGGTCAGAATAAGGGTCAGGGTTAGGGTTAGGATTTGGGTTATGATTAGAGATAGAATGAGTGCTAGTTTTAGGACTAGTAATAGGGTTAGGGTTTGTGTTAGGTTAAGGATTAGGGTTAGCATTAGGGTTAGGGTTTGGCTTAGGTTTAGGGATAGGGTTAGAGCTTGGGTTATGGCTTGGAATAGGGCAAGGGTTAGGTTAAAGCTAGATTTAGGTCTTAGATTAGGGCTAGTTTTGTGTTAGGTTTAGGGCTAGGCAATGGCTCATGTAAGAAGTAGGGTTATAATTAGGGTGAATTTTTTGGTCACCGTTAGGGGTTAAACCTCTAGTGTTAGGATTAGGTTTAAGGTTAGTGTGATATTTAGAGCGAGTGTTAGTGTTAGCTTAATAGTCAGGGTCAGAGTTAGTTTTAGAGTTAGGGTTAGGACTCCAAATAAGGCTAGGGTTACTGTAAGGGTTTGGTTTAAGGTTAGGGTGGTGTTTACAGGTAGGGTGAGTGTTAGGATATGAGTGAAAGTCAGGGTTAGTATTAAGGTTAAGGTTAGGACTCGAATTAGGGCTAGAGTTAGGTCTAGGTGTAGTATTAGGATTTGGTTTAAGTTAAGGTTAAGTGATGGGGCTATTACTTGGTTTTATTTTCCTGTAGGGTTAGGGTTAGGGCTAGTTTCATGATTAGTGTTAGGGTTAGTGCTAGTATTAATGTTAGGCTTAGGCTTAGGGTTTGTGTTAGAGTTGGAGTTAGAGTTAGATCTAGAGTTAGGACTAGAAATAATGATTAGGCAAGTGTTATGGCTAGGTTTATGGCTATGTTTAGGGCTAGGGTTAGGGTTAAGTTAAGGGATATGGTTAGAACTAGGGATAGGGAGAGTGTGAGAGTTAGTTTTAGGGCTATGGTTAGTGTTAGAATTATGGATAGGGTTAAATTAGGGCTAGGATTAGGGCTAGGGTTAGTGTTCAGCTTAGGTCTAGTGTTAAGGTTAGGTTTAGGATTAAGTTTAGGGTAAGGGATGGTGTTACAGCTAGGTTTAGTGGGAGGGTGAGGGTTAGAATTAGGATAGGACTATGGTTAAGGTTAGGGTTATGATTAGGGCTAGGTTTAGTGCTAGGATGAGGGCTAGGATTTCTTTTAGGTTTAGGGCTAGGATTAGGGCTAGGGCTAATATCAGGTCTTGGGTTATGGTTAAAGATAGTTTTAGTGTTAGGTTTATGGTTACATGTAGTGTAAGGGTTCGTTTTAGGGTTAGGGTCAGGTTTAGAGCTAGGACTATTTTTACAGTCAGGGCCTGGGTTAGGGTTTGGGATAGGTTAAGTTTTAAATTAGGGCTCAAATTAGCATTAGAATTAGTGTTAGGTTAATGATAGGGTGAAGTTTAGAGTCTAGGTTTGGGTCAGGGTAATGGAATGGGTTAGGAATAGGGATAGGGTTAGGTTTGGAACTATGTTTAACATTAGAGTTAGGGTTATGTTTATGGCAATGGAGAGGGTTAGAGCTAGGGTTAAGGCTAGGGTTATGTTTATGATTAGGGCTAGGGTTAGTGTTAGGATTAGGGTTAAAACTTTCATTACAGCTCGGATTAGGGCTATTTTTTTTTGTTAAGTTAGTGCTAGAGTTAGGGTTATGGCTAATGTAAGTACCAGGGTTATGTATAGGGCTAAATTTAGGGTTAGAGTTAGGGCTATGTATAGTGTTAGGTTTAGGTTTAGGATTAAGGTTATGTTTAGAGCTAGGGTTAGTGTTATGGTCAGAGTGAGGGTCAGAGTTAGTTTTAGTTTTTGGATTAAACCTCAAATTAGGGTTAAGTTTAGGGTTAGGGTTTGGTTTAGGTTAAGGTTTAGGGTTATGGCTATGGTTCAGTTTTGTTTTAGGGCTAGGAATAGGGTTAGGGCTGGTTTTAGGATTAGCATTAGGGTTAGGGCTAGTGTGAGAGTTAGAGTTAGTGATAGGGCTAAAATTAGATTTAGGGTTTGGGATAGAGTTAAATTTGGGCTATGATTAGTTCTAGGGTTACTGTTTAGCAAAGGCCTAGCAATACGGATAGGGTTAGGTTTAAATTTAGGATAAAGAATGGTGTTATAGCTAGGTTTAGACTTAGGGTGAAGTTTAGATTTAGGGTTAGGGCTAGGGTTGGAGTTAGGGTTATGATTAAGGCTAGGTTTAAGGCTAGGATGAGAGATAGTGTTTAATTTAAATTCAGTGCTAGGATTAGTACTAGGGCTAATATCAGGTCCAGGGTTATGGTTAAAATACTTTTAGGGTTAGGCTTATGGCTATGTCTAGTGTAAGGGTTAGGTTTAGGGTAAGGGTCAGGTTTAGAGCTCGGAGAATTATTAGGATTAGGATTTGGCTTAGGTAAGGATTCAGATTTATGGCTCAAATTAGCATTAGGGTTAGGGTTAGGGTATAGTTAGAGTTTGTTTTAAGGTTCAGGTTTGGTTTAGGGTAATTGATCCGGTTAGCATTTGAGATAGGGCTAGGGTTAGGCTTAGGGTTAGGATTAGGGTAAAGGTTATGGTTAGGGTAATTGATAGGGTTAGAACTAGTGTTACGGTTAGGAATATGCCTTGAGTTAGGGTTAGAGTTAGTGTTAGAACTAGGTTTAGGGTTAGGATTAGGTTTATGTTTAGCATAAAGTTTAGGTTTTGAGCTAGGTTTAGGGCTAGTTTTAGGGTTAGTCTACAGATAGGATTAGGGTAGGTTTAGGGTTAGGCTGGTGTTTTGAACTAGGAAGAACTGGGGATATTTTTAAGATTATGATTAGGACTTGAATTAGGGCTAGGTTTAGATCTCGGTGTAGTGCTAGGGTTTGGTTTAAGTTAAGGTTAGTGTTAGGCCTGTTGCTCAATTTTGTTTTAGTGCTATGATTAGGGTCAGGGCTAGTTTCATGATTAGCTTTAGGGTAAGGGCTAGGGTTATGGTTAGGTTTAGGATTGATGCTATATTTAATGCTAGGATTAGGCCTAGGTTTTGTGTTAAGTTTAGGGCAATAACTAGGGCTGGGACTAATATCAGGTCTAGGTTTATAGTTAGTGTTATTTTTAGGGTTAGGTTTATGGCAAGGTCAAATTAAAGTGTTACCTTTAGGGAAAGGGTCAGATTAAGGCTGCAGTATTTTAAGGGTCAGGCTGTGGGTTTGGGTTAGGTTAAGTTTTAGTGTTAAGGCTCAAATTAGCATTAAGTTTAGAATTAGAGTTAGGGTAATGGATAGTGTTAATTTTAGGGTTAGGTTTGGTTTAAGATAATGGATATGGTTAGGGTTTGTGATAGGTTTAGGGTTAGGCCTAGGGTTAGCATTAGGTTTATAGTTATTGTTAGGGTAATTTATAGGTTTAGACCTGGTTTAGGGCTAGGATAATGGTTAGGATTAGGGCTAGAGTTAGCATTAGGGTCAGAGTTAGGGCGATGGTTACCGTTAGGATTAGGTTTAGGGTACGGTTTAGGGTTTGGGGTAGGATTTTTGCTATGGATAAGATTAATTATTGTTTTGGTCTAGGGTTATGGTCATGGTTAGTGTAATGGTTAGGGCTAGGTTTATCATTAGGTTTAGGGTAATAGGTTTAGATGTCAGGTTAAAGATAGTTTTAGGTTTAGGTTAGCGTTAGTTTTAGGTTTAGGATTAGGGTTAGCATTTGAGCTAGCTTAGGTTTAGGGTTAGGGTTAAGTTCACTGTTAGTTCTAGTGTTAGGTTTATGTTTAGGGTTAGGGTAGGTTTAGCTTTAGGTCTAGTGTTATTATTAGGGTTAAGTTTAGGGTTAGAGTAATGGGTAGGGTTCAACCTAGGGTTAACCTTAACCTTGGGTTAAGGTTAGGTTTAGGGCTGGGGTTAGGTTTAGGGTTTGACCATGGGTTAGTGTTAGGATTAGATTAAGTGTAAGGGTTAGGGATGGAGCTAGACTTAGGACTAGGATGAGGGTTAGGTTTACAGTCTGGGCTAGGGTAGGTTTATCATTAGGTTTAGGGCTAGGGTTAGCATTATTTTTAGGATTATTGTCAGTATAATGGACAGAATTAGAGCTAGGGTTTGTCTATGGTTACAATTAGGATTAGGGCTAGAATTATTGTGAGGTTTAGGGTTTGAGCTAGGGTTATTTTATGGTAAGGTTTAGTGTTTGAGCTTGGTTTAGGGCTAGAATGCGGGTTAGGTTTAGGGTTACAGCTATGTCTAGGGTTAGAGTTATGATTAGGGTTAGGTTTGGGGCTGTAATTAGGGCTGGGTTTTGTGTGAGGTTTTGGGCTACTGTTAGGTATATGGGTAATGTAAGAGCTAGAGTTATGGTTATGCCTATATTTAGAGTTCATCTAGTGTTCGGGTTAGTTTTTGGCATAGGATGATATTTAGAGCTAGGGTTTTCGTTAGGGTAAATGTCAGAGTTCAGGTTAGGATTAGGATTAGGGTTAGGTCCAGAATGAGGACTAGGGTTAGATCTAAGGGTAGTGTTAGTGCTTGGTTTAAGTTAAGGTTTATTGTTATGGCTAAGGCTAGAGTTACGGCTATATTTAGGATTAGGTTTAGGTCTAGGGCTAGTTTTATAGTTAGGTTTCAGTGTAGGGTTAATGGTAGAGCTAGTGTTAGTTTTTGCATAAGGGTTAGGGTCAGGTTTAAACCTAGGTTTAGTGTCAGGGTCAGAATAAGTATCAGGGTTAGTGTTAGGGTTTGGGTTAAGTTTAGAGCTAGAATGAGGGTTAGGATTAGGACTAGCAATAGAGTTAGGGTTTGGGGTAGGCAAAGGATTAGGGTTAGGACTAGGGTAGCAATAAGGTGAGGGTTTGACTAAGTGTAAAAATAGAGTTAGAACTAGGATTAGGACTATGGATAGGGTTAGGGTTAGGGCCAGTGTTAGGATTAGGGTTAAAACTAGGGTTAGGCTTTGGATTAGGGCTAGGTTTTGTGTTAGGTTTAGGGCTATTGCTAATTTAAGAACTGGCATTACAATTATGGCTAGTTTTAGGGTTAGGTTTAGGGCAAGGTCTACTGTTAGAATTAGGTTTAGGGATAGGGTGATTTGTAGAGTTAGGGTTAGTATTAAGGCTGAGCCTAGGTTTATGGCTAGGGTTATGGTTATGGAAATGGTTAGATATGATGTTATAACTAGCTTAGAACTAGAGCAAGGGTTAAAATTAAGTCTAGGTCTTTGGTTAGGGTTAGGTTTAGAATTAAGGCTAAGATTAGTGCTAGAATTAGGGCTAGAGTTTATTTTAGGGTTAGGGCTTCATTAGGGCTATGGCTAATGTTAGGTCTAGGGTTAGGGTTAGAGATAGTTTTAGGGTTAATATCATTAGGTTTAGGTTTAGGTTAATGGATATGATTAGGTTTAGGGTTCAGGTTAGGTTTAGGGTAATGGATAAGTTTAGGGTTAAGAATAGGTTGAGGGTTATCCTAGGGTTAGCACTAGGGTTAGGATTAGGATTAGGGTAATATGTAGGGTTATAGCTGAGTTTAGGGCTAGGTTTATGGTTAGGATTAAGGCTAGGTTTAGGGATAGGTTTTGGGTTATGTCAGGGGTAAGGGTTAGGGTTAGGGTTAGGTTTAGGGTAAAGGTTAGGGCTAGAATTTGGGTTATGTTTAGAATTAAATTTAGTGTTACAGCTCCAATTACAGGTAGGTTTGGTTTAGATTAGGGTAAGGTTTAGGTTTACAGCCAATGTAAGAACTAGGGTTATGATTAGAACTAGTTTTAGGGTTAGGGTTAGGGCTAGGTCTAGGGTTATGGTTAGGTTTAGGTTTTGAGTGATATTTAGAACTAGGGTTAGTGTTAGTGTCAGAGTCAGGGTCAGGGTTTGTTTCTGGGTTAGGGATAGGACTCAAAGTAGATCTAAGTTTACAGCTAGGTGTAGGCTTAAAGTTTTGTTTATGTTAAAGTTTAGGGTTAGGGCTATTGCTGGGTTGTTTTTTGGGCTAGGGCTAGGTTAGGGCTAGTTTTAACACTACAATTAGTGTTATGGCCTGTGTTAGTGAGAGGTTTAGCTTAGGGTTAGGTTTAGATTTAGAGTTAGTTTTTGATATATGATTAGGGCTAGAGCTAGGTTTAGGGCTAATGTAAAGGCATGTTATAGGATTATGGTAAGGGATAGGTTAGAACTAGAAACAGTGCTAGGGCGAGAGTTAGAGGTAGTCTTAGGGCTATGGTTAGGTTAGGTTTAGGGCTAAATTATGGCTAGAATTAGGTCTAGTGTTTGTATTAGGGTTAGGCCTAGTTTAGGCTTAAATTTTGGTTTTGGATAGGGTTGGGATTAGGGGAAGGGATGGGTTTAAAGCTAGTTTTAGGGCTAGGTGAAAGGTTAGAATTTTGTTTAGGACTAGGGATATGGTTTGATTTAGTAATAAGGCTAGGCTTAGGGCTAGGATAAGGACTAGGGTTTGTTTTACGGTTATGGAAGAATTAGGGCCAGGGCTAGTGTCAGGTCTAGGCTTACATTAGGGATAGATTGAGAGTTAGATTTATGGCTAGGTTAAGCATAAGGGTTTGGCTTAGGGTAAGGGTCAGGTTAGAGCTAGGGTTATTATTAGGGTTAGAATTAGGTTTCAGGTTTCGTTTAGGTTAGGGTTTAGGTTTAGACTTGAATTAGCATTAGTATTTGGTTAGGGTAATGATAGGTTTGGGTTTAGGGTTCATGTTAGGTGTAGGGCAATTGATAGGGTTAGAGTTAGCAAAAGGGTTAGGGTTAGGCCTAGTGTTAGCCTTAGGGTTATGGTTGTGCTTAGGGTAAGGGATAGGGTTAGGGCTAGGATTATGGTTACTATTAGGACTATAGTTAGGGTTAGGCCTAGGGTTAGCATTAGGCTTAGGTTTAGGGTATGGTTTAGAGTTTGAGCTATGGTTAGCACTAGGACAAAGGTTAGGTTTAGGGTTAGGTCTAGGTTGTAGTTACAGTTGGTGTCAAGGTTAGTGTTAAGATGAGGGCTAGGGTTATCATTAGCGTTAGTGTATTGGATAGGGTTTGATGTCATGTGAGGGTTAAGGTTAGGGTTATGTTTAGGCATAAGGATAGGGTTAGGGATAGGTTTAGTGTTAGGTTTAGGGTAATGTTTAGGGTTTGAGCAAGGGTTAGCTCTATGGCAAGGATTAGGTTTATGGTTATGTCTAGGGTTTGGGTTAGTGTAAATTTAGGGTAAGGCTAGGGTTATCATCAGGGTTAGGGTTAGGGTTAGGGTAATGGGTAGAGTTAGAGCTAGGGTTAGGGCTAGGGTTATCATTAAGTTTAGGGATAGATTAGGGTATATGTAGGCTTAGAGCTAGGGTTAGGGATAGGGTTAAGGTAAGTATTAGGGGTAGGGTTTACTTTAGGTTTAGGCCATGGGTTAGTGTTAGGGTTAGGTTAAGTTTAAGTGTTAGGGATTGAGCTACTGTTTGGACTAGGGCGAGGATTAGGGTTAGAGTTAGTGTGAGGGTTAGGGCTAGGGTTAGCATTAGGGTTAGGGTCAGTGTTAGGGTAATGGATAGAGTTAGAGTTAGGTTTTGGCCTATGGTGATGTTTAGTTTCAGGGTTAGTGATATGGCTAGTTCTAGTGTTAGGGTTATGTGTTTTGTTAAGTTAAGGTTTAGAGCTAGGGTGTGTGTTAGGGTAAGGGTCAGTGATTGGTTTAGGGTTAGGTTTATTGTTAGAGCCAGCATTAGGACTAGGGTTTGGTCTAGGGTTAGGGTTAGTGTTTGGTTTAGGTTAAAAATTATTATTAGGGCTAGGACTAAGTTTTTGTTTAGGGCTAGGCCTTGAGTTATTACTAGATAATAGATTAAGTGTAGGTCTAGGTCTAGTGCTAGTGTAAGATTTAGTTATAGGGATATAGGTAGTGCCAATTTTAGGGGTCGGTTTAGCGTTAGGGTCAGGTTTAGACCTATGGTTAATGTTAGGGTCAGAATAAGGGTCAGGGTTAGGTTTAGGATTTGGGATAGGTTTAGTGTTAGTTTTAGTGTTAGGGTTAGGGTTAGCGTTAGGGTTAGGGTTACAGTTAGTGTTAGGTTTGGTTTGTGGTTAGGATTAGGGTTAGTGTTAGGGTTAGGGTTAGATTTAGGTTTAGTGTTAGTGTAAGGGTTAGGGTTAAGGTTCGGGTTAGGGATAGGGTTAGGGTTAAGGTTTGGGTTAGGGTTTGTGATAGGGTAAGGGTTAGGGATAGGATTTGTGCTAGGGTTACGATTGGATTATGGTTAGAGTTAGGGTTAGAGTTAGGAGGATTAGGGTTAATGTTAGGGTTAAGGGTAGGGTTAGGGTAAGTGTTAGGGTTAGGGTTAGGATTAGGGTTAGTGTTACTGTTAGGGTTAGGGGTAGGTTTAGTGTTAAAGTTAGGGTTAATGTTAGGTTTAGAGTTAAGTTATGGTTAGGTTAAATTTAGGATTGTGTATAGGGTCAGTTTTCCTGTTAGTTTACTCTAACACTATACCTAGTCCTAACCCTAATCCTATAACTAGCCCAAATTGTAACCCTTGTCTGTACAATGTTTGCAACTTTAAACCTAGATCTAATTGTAACAAAAACCTAGCTCTAAACTGAGACCTAACCTTAGCTTTAACCCTTATACTAACTCTAACACTAGCCCTAACCCTAACCCTCAACATAGCCCTAACATTAGCTCTAACCCTATCCCTTACCCTAAGGTAACCCTAACCTAATGCTAACACTATTCTTAACCTTAATCCTTACTTTAACCCAAACCCTAAACCTATTATTGGTCCTAACCTTAGCCCTCATTCTAGCTCTAACCATAACCTAAATGTGACACTTATTCTGACCCTAACGGTAACCGTAGGTCTAAACCTGACCCTAATTTAAACCCAATCCTAACACTAGCACTAGAAATAAACCTATACTTAAACATAACCCTAACACTAGCCCTAACCATAACCCTAACCCTAGCACTAATCCTATCCCTTACCCTAAGCCAAACACTAACCTTAATGCTAACCCTAGTCCTATCCCTAATCCTTAGCCTAACACAAATCCTAACTTTATTACTAGTCCAAATCATAGCCATCATTCTAGTTATAACCATAACCATAACACTAACCCTAATCCTGACCCTAACCATCAACCAAACTCTAACATTAGCCCTACCAGTAAACCTATACCTAAACCTAACTCTAACACTAACCCTAGACATAAACCTAATCATAAATCTAGCCATATCTCTCACCCACGAGCAAAACAAAAACTAGCCCTAGCCCTAATGACAACTCTTAACCTAATCCAAACACTAACCCTACATCTAGACCTAATAAATCCTAATTTAAGCTCTATCTCTAACCATAATCCTAATCCAAATACAGATCGTGACACTAACACCAACTTAGCTTTAAAACTGATCCTAACCAAAACATAAACCTAACACTAGAACTAGCCAGAACCCTAACCATAACCCTAGTCCTTATATACCCATAGCCCTAACCCTAGCTCTAAACCTAAACAAAATCTAGCCCTAATCCTAGGCCTAAACCTAGCCCTAAGCATAACCCTAACCCTAATCGTATCCCTCATGCTAATCCTAACCCTCAACTTAGACTTAAACCTAGCTAAAACCCTAACCCTAACTCTAAACATAACCCTATCCCTATCCCTAAACCTAACACTAAACCTAGCCCTAATCATAATGTTAATATTAGCCCTAATATTATCTCAATAATTATCCAATACGATAAATCTAACCCTAAACCTAATAATAACCCTAGCTCCAACTCTAACTGTAAACCTAATCCTAGACCTAACCCTAAATCTAACCCTCATCATAGCCCTAACACTACATCAAATCTTAAATTATACTCTAACTAACCCTAGCCCAAACCCGAACACTAAACCTAAACCTAAAACTACCCCTAAACCTAACTTGACTTCTAATCTTATCCATTAACCTAACTCGAAAGTTAACCTTAGCCCTAACCCTAACTTTAACCCTAACCTTAACTGTAAATCTAACCCTAGACATAACACTAAACCTAACTCTCACCCTAGCACTAACCCTAGTTCAAAACCTAACCTATATCCTAAACCTAACCAAAACACTAACCCTAGCCCTAGCCCTAACCCTAACCCTAACTCTAGCCCTAATCCTAATCAAAATGCTAGCCCTAACTCTAGCTCAAATGCTATCCATTACCCTAACAATTACCATAACACAAATGCTAACCTTATGCCTAACCCTAACCCTATAACTAACCCTAACCATACCCAGTATCCTTATCTTAACCTGAATCCTAAACTTAAACCTATCCATTACACTAAACCTAACTCTAACCCAAATTCTAATTTGAGCCCTAACCCTAAAACTTTACCTAACCCATAACCAAAAGCTGAAGCTATATTAAAAA
>NW_026691955.1:0-18520 GCF_021218885.2 Marmota monax
AAGAGTAACCCTAGACCTATGTCTAGTCTTTAGAGTAACCAAAACCCTTAGTCCTAACCCTAGATCTAACACTTTACTGGAACCCTAATCCTAGCCCAAACCATAGGTCTAACACAAGGCCTATTCATAGCCCTAGAAGCAACCCTAGATCCAACCATAACTATAAATCTAACAAAAAACCTTAGCCTAAATATAAACTTAACACTACCCCTAACCCTAAGGCTAATCCTAAAACTAGCTCTAACCCTAGCCCTAACTAAAACAAAACCAAGCCATAGACCTAACCCTAACCCTTAATAAAAACTAAGCCCTAACCCTACACTTAGTCATAACTCTATCCATAATTCGAGTTCTAAGCCAAACTCTAAAACTCACCCTGACCTTGACTCTGACCTTAACACTAACCCTAGCTGTAAACATCACCATAACCCTATACCTAAACATAACAATAGACCTAGCCCTAACCCTAACCCTAAAATTAGCCCTAATCACAACCCAGGTATTTACATTAGCCATCACCCTAAACCTAGCCTTAACTTAACCCAAAACCTAGCCTTATTCTGAGAACTATCCCTAGATTTACCCCTAACACTAACCCATCACCAGTCGTAACTATAACCCTAGCTGTAACCCTAGATTTAACCTTAACACTGACCCTAAGCCTAACCCTATCAATAATTGTAACAATAACCCTAGCTGTACCCCTATCTCTAACCCTATCAATTACCCTAACCATAACCCTATCCCTAATGCTAAACCTGGACCAAAACCTAACTATATCACTAATCCTAACCATATCCATTACCCAAACTTAACCTGAAACCTAAACCTAACACTATCTTTACCCTAATCCTAACTCTAATGCTAATTCGAGCCCTAACATTAAACCTTAACCTATCCAAAACACTAATCATGACCTGACCCTAAGAATACCCTTAGCTCTAAAACTGAACATAACCAAAAACCTTACAGTAGATGTAGCCATAAACCTAAACCTAAAACTATTTTTAACTATAACACTAGACCTGAAATTATCTCTGGCCATAATCCTGGCACTAAATATAGGCTTAATCCTAGCCTGAAACATAACCCGAGCCTTAACCCTAGATCTATTCCTTATCCTAGCCCTAAACCTACATATAACTTCATCCTATACCCCAAAACTAACCATAACCCTAAACCTAACCCTAACCCTCACCCTAAACCTAGGCTTAACACAAAGCCTAGTGCTAATCCTAACATTTATTTAAACCTAACCTAACCCTAAACCTAGCCATAAGACTCACTCTAACTCTTGCCCTAGCCCTAGCCCTAGTTCTATCCTTAGCCTTAATCCTAATCCTAGATATAAGCCTAGGTCTAAATCTAAACCTTACTCTAAATTTAACTCTAAAATAAGCCTAAACCAAACCCTAACACTACCCCTAACCATAATGCTAATCCTAAAACGTGCCCTAGCCCTAGCCCTAGCTATAAACCAAAACCAAGCCATAGCCCTATTATTAACCCTTAACCTAAATCAAACCCTAAATCTACAAGTAACCCTAAAACTAACTCTAAAACTAACCCTGACCCTGACACTGACCCTAACACTAATCCTAGCTCTAAACACCACCCTAACCTAAAATTAACCTTAACATTATATCTAGTCTCAACCTAACCCTAAAACTAGCCTTAATCATAACCCTAGTTCATACATTAGTCACTGTCCTAACCATAGCCCTATCACTAACACAAATTCTACACCTAATCCGAGCCCTAACATTAGCTTTAACCATAATACTAGCCCTAACTGTAACACTAACACTATCCCTAACCCTAAATCTAACCCTATTCCTTACATAAGCCAAGTCCTAAACCAAATGCTAACCCTAATCTTAATTCTAATACTTAGCCTAACTTAAACTCTAACCATAATACTAGTCTTAACCCTAGCCCTCATTCTACCTCTAAACCTACCCCTGACCCTCATCTGACCCTAACAATAACCCTAGGTCTAAACGTGACCCCAACCCTAAACCAAACCCTAACACTAGCCCTACTGGTAAGCCTATACATGTACGTAAGCCTAACACTAGACCTAGACCCAAAGTTAATCCTAAATATAGCTATAACTCTAGCCCTAGACCTAAACAAAAACCTAGCCCTAGCACTAACAATAACACTTAACCTAAATCGAACACTTACCCTACACCTAGACCTAAACCTAGTCCTAAATATGGCTCTAACCCTAACCCTATCCTAAATACTGACCCTAATTCTAACACTGAACCTAGCTTTAAACATGACACTAACCCACAACCTAGACCTAACAGTAGATCTAGCCATAACCCTAACCCTAAAACTAGCCCTAAACATAACCTGAGCTCTTACATTAACTATAGTCCTAACCCTAGCCCTAAACATAACATAAAACCTAGCCCTAAATCTAGGCCTAAACTTAGCTATAAGCACAACCCTTAGCCTAACCCTAGCCTTAAACCTAGCCCTAACCTAAGCCTCACCTTAGACGTAACCCTAGCTCAAAGCCTAACCTTTACACTACACATAACCCTAGCTCAATCATAAACCCTATCTAAACTATTCCAAGCCCCAAATTGAAACTTTAACCTATCTCAAACCCAAACCCAGACCTTGACCCTAATAATACCCCTAGCTCTACACTTGACCATAACCCAACACCTAACCCTTAGCCTAGACTTAGCCATAAACCTAAACTTAAAAATATCTTTAACCATAATTCTGGACCTGAAATTAGCACTAGCCCTAATCCTAGACCTAACCCTATAAACACAACTAGCCCTCATTCTTGTCTTAAACCTAGCCTTAATCATAACCCTATCTCTAGCCCTACCCCTTACCCTAATTCTAACTCTCACCCTACCTCTAAACCTACCTATAATGTCATCTCTTACCCTAAATTTAAACCTAACCCTAACCCTAACCTTAGGCTTTAGCTAAACACAAAACCTAGCAGTAATCTTGGCCCTAATTTAGCTCTATCTATAACCCTATCCTAACCCTAGCCCTAACAATAAGTCTAACTCTTGCCCAACCCTAGCCCTAGTTCTATCCGTATCTGCTACCATAAACCTAACACTAGCACTAACACTTGCCCGAAAGAGAGTCCCAGCCCTAATCATAACTCTAAATCTAATCTTAAACCTAAGCCTACGCATAACACTAACACTAGCCCTAACCCTAATGATAATCAGAAAACTAGCCCTAACCCTAATCCTAGCAGTAAACAAAAACAGAGCAATAGCCCTAAACCTAATCCTTAACTTAAACCAAACACTAATACTTCACCTAGACCTAAACCTAGCCCTAATTCGAGTCCTAAGCCTCACCTTAAAACTAATCCTGACCCACTCACCCTAGTTATAAACACTGCCCAGAACTCAAACCGAACACTAACATTAACAATAGCCCTAATTGGACTCTTAACACTAACCCTAAAACTAACCCTGACACTGACTCCTATCCTAACAAGAACTGTAGCTATAAATATCACCTTAACCTAAAACCTAACACTAACACTCAAACTACACCTTACCCTAACCCTAAAACTAACCCTAATGGTAACCCTAGTTCTTACATTAGCTGTTGCCCTAATCCTAGCCCTAAACCTAACACAAAACTAGCCCTAAACCGAGCCCTAAACCTAGCTTTAACTCTAACTCTAACCCTAACCATAGTCCTAAACCTAGATATAAATCAGTCCTTTACCCTAAGTGAAATCCTAAACCAAAGAGTAACCCTAGAACTATCTCTAGTCTTTAGACAAACCAAAACCCTAACCCTATTGGTAGTCCTAACCCTAGCCTTTGTTTTAGCTCAAACACTATCCCAAACCCTAACCCTAACCCTGATCCTTATTCTGACCCTAACACTTAACCTAGGTCTAATCCTAACACCAACCCTAACCAAAATTTACCATAATCCTATCCCTAGACCTAATTGTAAACCTAACTCTCAGCCTAGCACTAACCATAGCTCAGAACCTAACCCTTATGCTAAACAAAACCCTAAACCTAATCCTAGTCCTAACCCTCACCTTAACCCTAACACAAGACCTAATTTTAACCATAACCCTAGCCCTAACCTTAACTCTAACTGTATCCATTACCCTAAACATAACCCTTACCATAATTCTAACCCTAGGCATAACCTTAACCCTATCGCTTTCCCCAAACCTATCAATTAGCCTAATCTACCCTGAACCCTAAACCTAATCCAATTATTACACTAACCCTAACCCGAATGCTACTTCAAGCCTGAACCCTAAACTCAAACGTAAACCAAACCCTAATACAAACCGTGACCCTAATAATTCCCCTGGCTATAAACCTGATTCTTACCCTACCTAACACTTACACTAGACCTAGCCATAAAACTAACCCTAAATCTATTCCTAACCTTAACCCTAGAAGTGATATTAACCCTAGACATAATCCTAGCCCTAACCCTAACACAAACCCTAGCCCTTATCCTAGCCCTAAACATAGCCTTAAATTTATCCCTAACCGAAACCCTAGGCCTAAACCTAACACTATCCCTAGCCCTAATCTTAGCCCTAATTTAGCCCTATCCCTAACCCTAACCCTAATCCACCCCAAAGACTAACTCTAACTCTCTCACCCTAACCCTAGTTCCAACCATATCCCTTATTAAAACCCTAATCCTAGCCCTAACCCTTGGTCTAACCCTAGCCCTATTCATCGCCCTGGCCATAACACTAGATCTAACGCTAACTCTAAATCTAACCCTAAATCTAAGCCTAAACCTAAACATAACACTAGCCCTAATGCTAATGCTAATCCTAAAATTAGCCCTAACACTAGCCCTAACCCTAAAACAAAACCAAGCCATAGCCATAACCCAAACCCTTATCCTAAACCAAATCCTAACCCTACACCTAGCCCTAACCATATCCTAATTCTACTCCTAACCCTAACCCGAAAACTAACCCTGATCCTGAATCTTACTCTAACCCTAACCCTGGCTCTAAACATCATCATCACCCTAAACCTCAACCTAACACTAGAAGTAGCCCTAACCCTAACCCTATAACTAGCGCTAATCATAACCCTACTTCGTACATTAGCCATAGCCTTGATCCTAGCCCCAACCTAACCAAAACCTAGCTTTTTAACCGAGTAGTAAACCTAAATTTAACCCTAAACTTAAACCTAAGCCTAACCCCAAACTAGCCCTAATCCTATACATAACCCTAGCCCTAACCTTAGGTTTAAACCTATCCATTAGCCCAACAATAACCCTAACTCTTAAGTTAACCCTAGGCCTAACCCTAAACCTATCCATTTCACTAAACCAAACCTAAACCCTAAAACTAACGCTGTCATTATCCTAAACCGAAACCCTAACCTAACACAAACCCTAAACCTGACCCTCACCCTAAATATAACCCTATATATAAACATGAATCTTACCCTAAACTTAATCCTTACACTGGACGAAGCCATAAACCTAACACTAAATCTAGCCCTAAATATAATCCTAGACCTGACATTAGCCCTAGCCAGTATACTATCTCTAACCCTAACACAAACACTAAACCTCATCCTAGCCATAAACCTATCCTTAATCATAACCCTAACCCTAACTCTAGCCCTAACCCTAATACTAACCCTTGCCATAGCCCTAAACCTAGTCAAAAGCACATCCCTTACCCTAATCATAAGCCTAACTCTAACCCTCACCCTTTTCATCACAATTGCCCTATCCTTAGGCCTGGCTTTAACACTAGATCGAAACCTAACTTTAAATGTAACCCTTACTTGATCCCTAAGCCTTAAACTAGACCTAACCCTGATGCTAATTTTAAAACTAGCTCTAACCCTATCCCTAAGCCTAACTCTGGCCATAATTTAGCCCTATCCCTAACCCTAACACTAACCCTAGCCCTAAGAATAACTCTAACTCTCACAATGGCCCTATCACTCATTCTAATCCTATCCCTTCCCATAAACCTAACCCTATCCCAAATTCTAGTCCTAACCCTTGCCTTACCATTAGCCCTAGCAATAACCTTAGATAAAAACCTAACTCTAAATTTAACCTAAACCAATCCCTTACTTAAGGAAAAACTTAAACCTAAAGGTAACCCTAGACCTATCCCTAATCCTTAGGCTAACCAAAACACTAACCTTATTAATAGCCCTTACCCTTGCCCTTATTCTAGATCTAAACCTATGAAAAACCCTAACACTAACCCTGACCCTTCTACTGACATTACCATTAATCTTAGGTCTAATCCTAATCATAACCCTAAACCAAGACCTACTGTAATCCTAACCCTAGACCTAATCCTGAACCTAACACTGAGCCTAGCTCTAACCATAGCTCAGAACCTAACCCTTACACTAAACATAACCTTAACCTAACCCTAGTTCTAAACCTCACCCTAAACCTAAATCAAGACCTCATTCTAAACATAACATGAGCCCTAAACTTATGTCTAACTGTATCATTAACATAAACATAATCCTTGCCCTAATGTTAACCCTAGGCCTAACCCTAAATGTTTCACTATCCCAATACTTATCAATTACCCTAAACCTACCCTGAACCCTAGACCTAATACAATCATTACTCTAACGCTAACTCTAATGATAATTTGAGCTCTACCCCTTAACTCAAACCTAAACCTAACCCTAACACTGACACAGACCCTAATAATTCCCCTGGTTTTAAACCTCACTCTTTCCCTATACCTAACCCTTACACTAGACCTAGCCATAAAACTAACCCCAAAACTATACCTAAGAATAAACCTAGGACTGATATTAGTCATGATACTAGCCCTAATCCTAACACAAACCCTAGCCCTTATCCTAGCCCTAAACATAGCCTTAATTATAACCCTAACCATAAGCCTAGGCCTAACTCTAACATTACCCCTAGCCCTAATCTTAGATCTAATTTAGCCCTATCCATAACCTTAATCCTAACTTAGCCCAAAGACTAACTCTAACTATCACCTTAGTCCTAATCCTAGTTGTAACCCTATACTTTACTGGAACCCTATTCCTAGCCCAAACCATAAGTCTAACACTAGCCGTATTCATAGCCCTAGCAGCAACCCTAGATCTAACCCTAACTCTAAATCTAATAATAAACCTTAGCCTAAACCTAAACCTAACACTAACCCTAACCCTAAGGCTAATTCTAAAACTAGCTCTAACCCTAGCCCTAAAACAAAACCAAGCCATAGACCTAACCCTAACCGTTAATAAAAACTAAGCACTAAACTTACACTTAGCCATAACTCTATCCATCATTCGAGTTCTAACCCAAACCCTAAAAGTAACCCTGACCCTGATTCTGACCTTAAAACTATCCCTAGCTCTAAACATAACCCTTACCCTATACCTAAACATAACAATGGACCTAGCCCTAACCCTAAACCTAAAATCAGCCCTAATCACAACCCAGGTATTTACATTAGCCATAACCCTAATCCTAGCCTTAACTTAACCCAAAACCTAGCCTTATTCTGAGCTATATCCCTAGATTTACCCCTAACCCTTACCCTATCACTAATCGCAACTATAACCCTAGCTGTAAACCTAAATTTAACCCTAACCCTAAACATAAGCCTATCCCTATCAATAATTGTAACAATAACCCTAGCTGTACCCCTATCTCTAACCCTATCCATTACCCTAACCATAACCCTATCCCTAATGCTAAACCTGGACCTAAACCTAACTGTATCACTAATCCTTACCGTATCCATTACCCAAACCTAATCTGAAACCTAAACCTAACACTATCTTTACCCTAATCCTAACTCTAATGCTAATTCGAGCCCTATCATTAAACCTTAACCAATCCAAAACACTAATTATGACCCTGACCCTAAGAGCACCCTTAGCTCTAAACCTGAACCAACCATAAACCTAACCCTTACACTAGACGTAGCCATAAACCTAAACCTAAAACAATTTTTAACCATAACACTAAACAGGAAATTAGCTCTAGCCATAATCCTACCACTAAACTTAGACTTAATCCTAGGCTGAACCATAACCCGAGCCCTAACATTAGTTCTATTCCTCATTCTAGCCCTAAACCTACATATAACCTCATCCTATACCCTAAACTTACCATAACCCTAAACCTAATCCTAAGCCTCACCCTAAACCTAGGCCTAACACAAAGACTAGTGCTAAAATCCTAGCCTTTATTTAATCCTAACTGAACCCTAAACCTAGCCATAAGACTCACGCTAACTCTTGCCCTAGCCCTAGCCCTAGTTCTATCCTTAGCCTTAATCCTAATCCTAGATCTAAGCCTAAGTCTAAATCTAAACCTAACTCTAAATTTAACTCTAAAATAAGCCTAAACCAAACCCTAACACTACCCCTAACCATAATGCTATCCTAAAAAGTGCCCTAGCCCTAGCCATAAACCAAAACCAAGCCATAGCCCTAATCTTAACCCTTAACCTAAATCAAAGCCTAACCCTACAAGTAACTCTAAAACTAACTTTAAATCTAACCCTGACCCTGACACTGACCCTAACACTAATCCTAGCTCTAAACACCACCCTAACCTAAAATTAACCTTAACACTATATCTAGCCTTAACCTAACACTGAAACTAGCCTTAATCATAACCCTAGTTCAAACATTACTCATTGTCCTACAGTAGCCCTAACCCTAACACAAATTCTACACATAATCCGAGCCCTAACCTTAGCTTTAACCATAATACTAGCCCAAACACTAACCCTAACACTAGCCCTAACCCTAACTCTAACCCTATTCCTTACACTAAGCCAAACCCTAACCCAAATCTAACCCTAATCTTAATTCTAATCTGTAGCCTAACTTAAACTCTAACCATAATACTAGTCTTAACCCTAGCCCTCATTCTACCTCTATACCTAACCCTGACCCTCATCTGATCCTAACAGTAACCCTAGGTCTAAACCTGACCCTAACCCTAAACCAAACCCTAACACTAGCCCTACTGTTAAGCCTATACATATACATAAGCGTAACACTAGACCTTGACCCAAAGTTAATCCTAAATATAGCTATAACTCTAGCCCTAGACCTAAACAAAAACATAGCACTAGCACTAACAATAACCCTTAGCCTAAACCGAACACTTACCCTACACCTAGACCTAAACCTATTTCTAATTCTGGCTCTAACCCTAACACTATCCCAAATACTGACCCTAATTCTAACACTGAACCTAGCTTTAAACAGGACACTAACTCACAACCTAGACCTAACACTAACCAAGCCATAACCCTAACCCTAAAACTAGCCCTAAACATAACCCTAGCTCTAACATTAACTATAGTCCTAACTCTAGCCCTAAACATAACATAAAACCTAGTCCTAAACCTAGGCCTAAACTTAGCTCTAAGCATAACACTTAGCCAAACCCTAGCCCGAAACCCAGCCCTAACCTAAGCCTCACCTTAGACCTAACCCTAGCTCAAAGCCTAAACTTTACACGAAACACAACCTTAACTCTATCATAAAGCCTAACCCTAACCCTAGCCCTAATCCTAACATCCTGAACTTTAGCTCTAAACATATCCAGTACCCTAACCCTAACCCTAATTAAAACCCCATCTCTATCACTAAACATAACTCTAACCATAAATGTAAACCTAGAACAAACCTAAAACTAACCCTCGCCCTAGCCCTAACCTTAGCTCAAACACTAACCCTTACCCTAACTTAACTTTAATCCTTGACCTAAATTTAACAGTTGCCCTAACCCTAAAACTTACCCTAAATCACACCCTAAACCTATCCCTAATCCTAGAGTTAATCCAAACCATAACCTACCCCTAACCCTAGCTCTACACCTCGCCATTACACTAAACATAACTCTAACCCTAATGGTAACCCTAACACGATTGCTAAACCTAACTCATCCATTACCCTAAACCTTAACTGAAAACTAAACTAAGCTTTATCCATTACCCTAATCCTAAACCTAATCCTAATGATATTTGAGCCATAACCCTAAAATTTTAGTTAAACCAAATGCTAACTCTGACCCTGTTCCTGACCCTAATAATAATCCTAGCCCTATAGCTGACCTATAACCTAAATCTAACTCTTGCACTAGACCTAACCATAACCTAACCATAAAACTAGTTTTAACATTAACCCTAGACCTGATATTAGCCCTAGACTTGGTCCTAGCCATAACCCTAACAGAAACCCTAGACCTTAACCTATCCCTAAACGTAGAGTTAATCCTAAACTGAAATATAACCCTAGGCCTAATCTTAATTCTAAAACTCACCCTATACGTAAAGCTTGCTATAACCCCACCCATTTCCCTAAACTATACCTTAACACCAATGTTAACCCTAACTCTAGCAGAACCCCTTAGTCTAACCCTAACACTAACCCTAGCCTTAAGGCTAGCCCTAATGTAGCGCTGACTACAACACTAACCCTAGCCCTAATCCTAAGCCCTAATTTAGCTCTAACCCTAACCCTAACTCTAACCCTAAGCCTAGCTCTAACTCTAACACTAACCCTAGTCCTAATCCTACCCCAATTTAGACATAACCCTAGCCCTAACCCTAGCTCTAAACCTAGCCATAATTTAGCCCTATCCCTAAACCTAACCCTAAGACTACTACTATGGCTAACACTAATGCTCACTATAACTGAATGCCTAGTTCTAATCATATTTATTACCATAACCCTAAACCTCACCCTAACCCTAGCCCTAGCCCTACCCTAAGCCTAGATCAAACAGTAACTCTAAATGTAACCCTCACTCTAAGCCTAAACCTCAACCTAACACTAGCCCAAACCTGACACTAATCCATAATCTAGCCATAACCGTAGCCCTAGCCCTAAAACAAAACCAATGTATATCTCTAACCCTTAACTAAACCAAACCCTAACCATACAACCTCTACTAACTTTACCCATAATTCGAGTTCTAACCCTAACCCAAAAACTAACCCTGAATCTGACACTAACCCTAACAATAACCCTAGCTCTAAACATCACCCTAACCCTAAACCTAACCGTAACACTAGACCAAGCCCTATGCCTAACCCTAAAACTAGCACTAATTGCAACACTAGTTCATACATTACCATAGCCCTAATCCTAGCCCTAACCAACCCAAAACCAAGCCCTAATCCGAGCCTTAATGCTAGCTTTAATCCTAACCCTAAACCTAACCCTAACCCAGAACATAGTCCTAAACTTTACCCTAAACCTAGCCAGAATTCTAACCATAATCCTAGCCCTATCGCTACCTCTAACCCTATCCATTACCCTAATCATAACCATAAATCTAATAGTAACCCTATGCCTAAACCTAAACTTATCCCTAACCCTAACCTATTTCATTAACCTAAACGTAACCTGAACCTTAAACCTAACCCTATCATTACCCTAACTCTAACCCTAATGCTAATTCAACCCTTAACCCTAAACCTTAACTCAACCCAAACCCTAACTCTGCCCCTTCCCATGATAATACACCTAGCTCTAACCCTGAACCTACCACTAAAACTAATCCTTATACCAAACCTAGCCACAAACCTAACCCTAAAACTATCGCTAGCCAAAATTCTAGGCCTGACATTTGCCCTAGCCGTAACTCTAGCCCTAAACTTAACACAAAACAAACCTATAACCCTAAAACTTACCCTAGTCCTAATCCTATCCATAACCCTAACACTAAATTTAGCCTAAACCTATCAATTACCCTAAACACTACCCTAATTATAATGATAACCCTAGGCCTAAATCTAACCTTATCCCTAACCGTAACCTATCCATTATGCTAAATCTAACCTGAACCCTAAACCAAACACTATCATTACCCTAAACCAAACCCTAATGCTAATTTGAGCCCTAACCCTAAACCCGAACCTAAACAAAACCATAAACCTGAAGCTGACCCTAATAATACCCCTAGTTCTAAATTTGACCCCGACCTAAAACCTAACACTTACACTAAACATAGCCATAAATCTAACCCTAAACTTTAGCCTAACCCAAACCGTCACGATATTACTAGTCCTAAACCTAGCCCTCATTCTAGCTCTAACCATAACCCAAACCCGAAACCTAACCCTGGCACTTATCCTGACCCTAACAGTAACTGTATGTCTAAACCTGTACCTAACCATAAACCAAACCCTAACACTAGCACTAGCAATAAACCTATACCTAAACCTAAACCTAACACTAGCCCTAGTCCTAAACCTAATCCTGACTCTGGCCATATCTCTAGCCCTAGACCTAAACAAACACCTAGCCCTAGTCCTAATGATAAACCTTAACCTAACACAAACACTAATCCTACCCCTAGACCTAACTCTAGTGATAATTCTGGGTTTCACCCTAACCCTAACTATAACCTGAACAATGACCCTGAATCTAACACTAACCCAGCTCTAAACATCATGAAATCGGTAAGCCTAACCCAAACACTTGATCCAGATGTAACACTTACCCAAAAAGTAGCCCTAATCATAACCCTGGTTTATACATTAGTTGTAGGCCTAACACTAGTCAAAACCTAACCCAAAACCTGACCCTAAACCGAGCGCTAACCCTAGTTTTAACCCTAACCCTAAAACTACCCTTAATCCATACCCTAACCCTAGATCTAACCCTAGCTTTTACCCTATCCATTACCTTAAACTAAACCCTAAACCTAATGCTAACCCTAGTCCTAACCCTAATTCTTAGCCTAACCCAAACACTAACCCTATGACTAGACCTAACCCTAAACTTCATTCCAGCTCTAACCCTAACCAAAAAACAAACCCTGTCCCTGACACTTATTCTGACCCTAATACTAACAGCAGGTATAAACCTGAACCTGTCCCAAAAATGAACCCTATCATTAGCCCTACCAGTAATCATATAATTAAACCTAAACCTAACACTAGCCCTACACTTAAACCTAATCCAAAATCTAGCCATATCTCTAGCCCTAGGCCTGAACACCAACCTTAACCTAACCCAAACACTAACCCTACCCCTAGACCTAACCCTAGTCCTAATTCTGGCACTAAATCCTAAACTAACTCTAACCTGAACACTGGCCCTGACCCTAACATAATCCTAGCTCCAAAGCTCACTCTAAACCAAACCTAATCCTAACAGTAGACCTAGCCATAACCCTAAACCTAAAACTAGCCCTAATTTTAATGCTAGCTCTTACATTACCCATGGCCCTAACCCTAGGCCTAAACTAGCCCAAAACCTAGCTGTAATTTTAGGCCTCAACATAGCCCTAAGTGTAACCCTAAACCTAACCCTAGCCCTAACCCTAACCCTAAACCTCGCTTTAGACGTAACCCTAGATCAAAGCCTAACTTTTACGCTTAACATAACCCTAGCCTTATCCCAAACACAAACCTAACACTAGCTCTAATCCTAACATTAAACATAGCCCTAACCATACCTCTAATTATATAAAGTACCATAACCCTAATCCTAATCATAACCATAAGCCTAGCCCTAAACCTAGCTCTAATTCTATCCACTACACTAAATACAATCCTAACCCTAATGCTAATCCTACTCTTAACCCTAACCCTATCGCAATCCCTAAACCTATCCATTGCCCTAAAACTAACCTGAACCCTAACCCTAAGCCTATTCATTACCCTAACCCTAATTCTAACCCTAATGCTATTTCGATCCCTAAACCTAAACATTAACCTAAACCAAACCTTAAGCCAAATACTGACCCTAATACTACACAGAGCTTTAAACTTGACCCTTACCCTAAATCTAACCCTTACACTAGACCTAAGCATAAACATAAGCCAAAACCTATCACTAATGTAACCCTAAACCTGACAATAGCCCTAACCCTAATCCTAGCCCTAACACAAACACAAACACTAGCTCTTATTCTAGCCTAAAACTTAGCCTTAGTCATAACTCTAACCCTAATTCTAACCCTTTTCCTAGCCCTAAACTTAGTTATAACCTCAATGCTTACCCTAAACCTAACCCCGACCTTAACATTAACATTAAACTTAGCCCTAACCTTAACCCTAGAAATAACCCTAGCCCTAATCCTAACCCTAACTCTAATCCTAGCTTTAAGATTAACTATAACTCTCGCCCGAGCCCAGCCCTATTTCTAACACTATCACTTACCATAATCTTATTCCTAGACATAGCCTAGAATAACCCAAGTCCTAACCATACAATTTGACCTAACCCTAGATCAAAACCTAACTCTATTTCTAAAACTAAACCTAACACTAACACTAGCCCTAACCCTACTGCTAATCCTAAAACTATCTCTAACCATAGGCTTCAATATAAAACAAAACTGAGCCATAACAATAACCCTAAACTTTTACCTAATCGAAACCATAAGCTTGTATCTAGCCCTAAGCCTAGCCCTAATTTAAGTCCTAATCCTAACCCTAAATCTACCCCTAACCTGTCTCTGATATTAACACTAAACCTACCTCTAAACATCACCCTAAACCTAAAACTTAAGCTAACAGTAGACCTGGTTCTAACCCTAATTCTAATAGTAGTTCTAATCATAAACCTAGATTATACATTAGCTGTAACCTTAAACCTAATGCTAACACAAACCTAGCCCAAATCTGAGACCTAACCCTAGCTTTTACCCTAAACCTAACCCTAACACCAGCCCTAACTCTAACCCGAACCCTAGCTCTAACCCTATCTCTAAACTTATACTTTACCCTAGCCAAACCCCACCCCTAATGCTAACATTAGTCCTAAAACTAATCCTTAGTCTAACCCAAACCCTAACCCTATTACTAGTCCTAACACTAGCCCTCATTCTTGTTATAATCATAACACAAATTCGAACCCTAACCCTGACCTTATTCTGACCCTGAACCTAAACCAAACCCTAACACTAGCCCTACCCATAACCCTATATCTAAACCTAACCCTAATAGTAGCTCTAGATTAAACCTAATCATATATCCAGTCATATCATTAACCAAGACGTAAACAAAAACTAGTCCTAGCTCTAATGATAACCCTTAAGCTAAGCCATACACTAACATTACCTCTAGACCTAACCAGTCCTAATTCTGGCTCTAGCCCTAACCCTAACCCTACCCCTAACCTAACCTTATTCCTTACCGTAAGCCTAACCCTCATGCTAACCCTCACACTCGCCTTAGACCTAACCCTAGATAAAACCCAAAACTGTACCCTACACATAAGCTTAGTCCTATCCCTAATCTGAATCCTAATCCTAGCCCTAATCATAATGTTAACACTAGCCCTAATACTATCTCTAAATTTATCCATTACCCTAAACAGAACCTTAACCCTAATGATAACCCTAGTTGTAACCCTAATTGTAAACCTAATCCTAGACCTAACCCTAAACCTAACCCTCATCATAGCCTTAACTTTAGATAAAACCCTAACACTTACTCTAACACTAACCCTAGCCCAAACCCTAACACTAACCCTAAACATAAAACTACCCCTTACCCTAACCTGACATCTAACCCTATCCATTATCCTAACTCAAATGATAATCTTAGCTCTAACTTTAACACTAACCCTAAAGGTAAAACTACCCCTAAACCTAACCCAACATCTAATGCTATCCATTAATCTAACTCTAAAAATAACCTTTGCCCTAACAATAAACTAAACCAAACCTTAACCTTAAATCTAACCCTAGACATGATCCTAAATCTAATCCTCACCCTCGCACTATCCCTAGCTCAAAACTTAACCTGTACCCTAATCCTAAACCAAACCCTAACCATAGACCTAGCCCTAACCCTAACTCTAGCCCTAGTCCTATCCCAAAACCTAGCCCTAACCCTAGATCTAATGCTGTTCATTATGCTAACAATAACCTAACCCAAATGCTAACCCTAGGCCTAACCCTAACCCTATCACTAACCCTAAACCTACCAATTACCCTAATCTTATCCTGAATCCTAAACCAAACCTATCCATAAACCTAACCTTAAATCTAACCCTAACGCTAATTTGAGCCCTCACCCTAATAATTAACCTAACACAAACTTGAAACCTGACCCTTACCCTAAAAATACACCTTTATCTTTACCTGGGCCTTACCCTAAACCTAACATTAGACCTAAGCATGAACCTAACCCTATAACTATCCCTAGCCGTAACCCTGAGCCTGACATTATCCGTATCCCTAAAACTTGCCCTAACCCTAACACAAACCCTACCCCTCATCCTAACCCAAAATCTAGTTTTAATTCTAACACAAACCTAACCCTAGACCTAAACCTAATTCTAATCATCACCCTAGCCCTAAACCTAGACATAACACTAACCCTAAAACTGGCCCTAATTGTAACCCTAGTTCTTAGATTAGCCGTAGCCATAAAGCTAACACAAAACCTAGCCTTGACCTAATCCAAGCTCTCACCCTAGCTTTGACCCGAATCCTAAATCTAACCCTAGCCATTACCCTAAACCTAACACTAGGGCTAAACATATCCCTTACCCTAAGCCAAACTATAACCCTAAATCTACCCTTGTCCTAAACATAATTCTTAGCTGAACCCCAAAACTAAATCTATTACTAGTCCTAACCCTAATCCTTAATCTAGCTCTATCACTATCCCAAACACTAACACTAACCCTGACCCTTATTCTGACCCTAACATTAACCATAGGTATAAACCTGACCCTAACCCTAAACAGACACCTAACATAGCACTACCTGTATTCCTAAAACTAAACCTCACACTAACACTAGACCTAGATCTACACTTAATCTATTATCTAGGGATAACTCTAGGCCTATCCCTAATCAAAAACTTAGTCCTGGCCCAAATAATAACCCTTAACATAAACCAAACACTAAACCTACGCCTAGACCAAACCATAGTCCTAATGCTGGCCCTAACAATAAAGGTAACCCTAAACCGAACACTGACCCTTACCCTAACACAAACCCTAGCACTAAACCTTATACTAACAAAACACATAACCCTAACACTAGACTTAGCCATATCACTAACCCTGAGACTAGCCATCACCATAGGCCAAAACCTACCTCTAACTCTATCCATTACCCTATCCTAACCATAACCCTAATGCTAACACTAGCCCTAACCCTCACACTGACTCTAACCCTAATCTTCATCCTGGTCCATACCGTAGCTCTATCCCTAACCTTTATACTTAACCTAACCATAAAACTAACCCATGGCCTAAACCTAAACTTAACCTAAACCCTAGCCCTAATACTAAACTTAACCCTATCCCTAACCCTAGCTCTAAGCCTACATATTACCTTAACTCTAACCCTAAACTTAATGATAACCCTAGCCCTAATCCTAGCTCTAAACATACCAATTACTCTAACCCAAACCCTAACCCTGATGATAACCCTAGCCCTTACCTAAATCTAACCTAACAATAACCTAGACATAACCATAAACCTAACACTTGCCATAGAGATAACCCTTGCTCAAACCCTAACCATTACCCTAAACCTAACACTAAACCTATCCCTAACACTAAACTTAAGCCTAAACCTAACTCTAACCTGAACCCTAACATGACATCAAACCCTATCCAATACCTAAACCTAATGATAACCCTAGCCCTAATCTTAACACTAACTTTGAACCTAACCCTAACTATAACCTGGATCTAAACCTACACCTCACCCTTGCCCTAGTGCTAACCATAGCTCAAACTCTAAACCATACGCTAAACCTAAACCTAACCCTAACCCTAGGCATAAACCAAACTCTGGCCCTAATAATAACCATAACCCTAGCCCTAATCATATCCCTTACCCTAAGCACAACCATAACCCTAAGACTAACCCTAGGCCTAACCCTATCCCGTTTGCTAATTATAACCCTATCAATAACCTTATACGTAACATGAATCCTAAACCCAAACCTATCATTACCCTAACCAACCCTAATGCTAATTCAAGTCTAAACCTAAACCCTAAACTAAACCAAACCTGAAACCTAATTCTAATCCTAATAATAACCCTAGCTCTAAACCTGACCCTTACCCTAACCCTAACCCTTACACTAGACCTAGCCATAGACTAACCTTACCTCTAGACCTAACCAATCCTAATTCTGGCTCTAGCCCTAACGCTAACACTAATCCGAACACAGACCCTGATTAGCCTAACCCTAATTTAGCCCTAAACCTAACCTAACCCTAGCCCTAAAACTTACTCTAACTCTCGTCCTAGCCCTATTTCTACTTCTAACCATATCCTTTACCATAATCCTATCACTTGACTTACCTTAGCCCTAACCCTAACTATAGCCCTAATCCTATATCAAACCCTAACTCTAAATCTAACCCTAATCCTAAGCTAAACCTCTCACTAACACAAGCCATAAACTAATGCTAGTCCTAAAACTAGCCCTAACCTAGCCCTAGCCCTAAAAAACAACCCAATACTCTGACATAACCCAAAACCTAACCCTAAACCTGGACTTAATCATAACCATAAACCTAGACCTAACCCAAGGTGTAACCCT
>NW_026691956.1:0-3632 GCF_021218885.2 Marmota monax
TAAGGACTAAGTTTAGATCTAGAGGTAGAGGTAGTGTTTGGGTTAGGTTAAGGGTTATTTTGAGGGCTAAGGCTAGGTTTTTCTTTAGGTCTAGAGCTAAAGTTAAGACTAGATTTTGAATTAGGTTTAGATCTAGGAATAATGGTAGGGTTAGGTTTAGGTATAAGGTTGCCAGTAGGGCTAGGCTTAGGGTTTGGTTTAGGGTTATGGTCAAGTTTAGACCTCTGGTTTGTGTGATGTTCAGAATAAGGGTCAGGGTTAGGTTTAGGGTTTTTGCAAGGGTTAGAGCTAAAATTAGATATAGAGTTAGGACTATTAATAGGGTTAATATTTGTTTAGCCTAAGAATTAGGAATATGTCTAGGGTTACCATTAAAGTTAGGGTTTTGCTTAGGGTAATGGATAGGGTTAGACATAGGTTTAGGACTAGGGTTAGGGTTAAAGCTAGTTTTAGGGCTCAGATTAGAGCTAGTTTTTGTGTGAGGTTTAAGGCTAGGGTTAGGGCAATGATAAATACAAGAACTAGTGTTACAATTAGGGTTAGTTTTAGTGTTTGGTTAGGGGTAGGTCAGTGTTAGGGTTAGGTTTAATGTTAGATTGATATTTATAGCTAGAGATAGTGTTAGGATATGAATTAGGTCAGGGTTAGTTTTACGGTTAGGGTTAGCACTCGAATTTAGGGCTAGGGTTACTGTTAGGGTTTGATTTAAGTTTAGGGTGCTGTTTAGAGCTAGGGTGAGTATTAGGATATGAGTCAGGTTCCGGGTTATTTTTAAGGTTAGGATTAGGACTTGAATTAGGGCTAGGGTTACTTCTAGGTGTAGTGCTAGTGTTTGGTTTAAGTTAAGGTTTAGTGTTAGGCGTGTTGTTCAGTTTTGTTTTAGTGCTATGGTTAGGGTTAGGGCTTGTTTTAGGATTAGCTTTAGTGTTAAGTTTAGGGTTATCGTTTGGGTTTGGATTAGGTTGGGTTTAACACTAGTATTAGGGATAGTTTTTGTGTTAGGTTTAGAGCAAGAAATAGGGTTATGGCTAATGTCAGGTCTAGGTTTACAGTTAGGGAGAGTCTTAGGGTTAGGTTTATGGCTAGGTCAACTTTAAGTGTTGCGTTTAGGGAAAGGGTCAGGATTAGAGCTAGGCGTATTATTAGGGTCATGGTCAGGCTTCTGGTTTGGGTTATGATAAAGTTTAGGTTTAAGGCTCAAATTATCATTAAGGTTAGAGTTAGGGTTAGGGTAATGGATAGGGTTAGGATTAGGGTTCAGGTTAGTTTTAGAGTAATAGATATGGTTTTGGTTTGTGATAGGTTTAGGATTAGGCCTAGAGTTAGCATTAGCATTATGGTATCATTAGGGTAATTTATAGGGTTAGACCTAGGGTTAGGGCTAGGGTTAGGGTTAGGGTCAGGGTTAGGGCGAGGGTTAGAGTTAGGATTAGGTTTCAGAAATGGTTTAAGGTTTGACCTAGGGTTAGTGCTAGAGTAAGGTTAGTGCTAGGGTTATGGTCATGGTTAGTGTTAGGTTTAGTGTTAGGGTTAGGGCTAGGGTTATCATTAGGGTTAGGGTAATATATTTAGATGTCAGGATAGAGTTAAGGATAAGTTTAGGTTAGAGTTAGTGTTAGGTTTAGGGCTAGGGTTAGGATTTTAGCTAGCTTAGGTTAGGTTTAGGGTAGGTTCACTGCTAGTTCTAGGATTAGGTTTATGTTTATGTTTAGGGTATGTTTAGCTTTAGGTTTAGTGTTATCATTAGGGTAAAGTTTAGGGTTAGAATAATGGGTAGGTTTCGAGTTAGGGTTATGTCTAGGGTTCAGGTTAGGATTAGGGCTAGGTTAGTGTTAGGCCTTCGGTTAGAGTTAGGGTTAGCTTAAGTTTAAGGGTTAGGAATTGAGGTAGGGTTAGGGATGGAGTGAGGGTTAGGGTTACAGTCAGGGCTAGGGTAGGGTTAGGATTAAAGTTAGGGCTAGGGTTAGCATTAGGTTTTGTGTTATGGTTGAGGTAGTGGAAAGAGTTAGAGCTAGGGATTGCGCTATAGTTAAGGTTAGGATTAGGTCTAGGGTTTGGGTGAGGTTTGGGGTTTGGGCTAGGGTTATGTTTATGGTAAGGTTAAGGGTTTGAGCTAGGGTTAGAGCTAGGACAAGGGTTAGGGTTATGTTTAGGGCTAGGTTTAGGGTTACAGTTATGTTTAGGTTTAGGTTTAGTGCTCCAATTAAGGCTAGGTTTTGTGTGGGGTTTAGGGCTAGTGTTAGGTGTATTAGTAATTTAAGAGCTAGAGTTATGGTTATGGCTAGATTTAGGGTTTCTCTAGTGTTAGGGTTAGTTTTTGGGTTAGGATAAGGTTTAGAGCTAGGGTTTTTCTTAGGGTAAGTGTCAGGGTTCAGGTTAGGATTAGGTTTAGGGTTAGGTCCAGAATGTGGACTAGGGTTAGGTCTAGGTGTAGGGTTAGTGTTTGGTTTGGTTAATGGTTATTGTTAGGGCTAAGGCTAGGGTTATGTCTATATTTAGAATTAGGTTTAGGTCTAGGGCTAGTGTTAGTGTTAAGTTTAGATATAGGGTTCCTGGTAGGGCTAGTTTTAGGTTTTGGATAAGGGTTAGGGTCAGTTTTAAACCTAGGTTTTGTGTTAGAGTCAGAATAAGGGTCAGGGTTAGGGTTAGGGTTTGAGTTAAGTTTAGAGCTAGAATGAGGGCTAGGGTTAGGACTAGTAATAAAGTTTTAGGCTTAAGATTAGGGTTAGGACTAGGGTAGCAATAGGGTGCGGGTTTGTCTTAGGGTAAGGGATAGGGTTAGAGCTAGGATTAAGACTAGGGATAGGGTTAGGATTAGGGCTAGGGTTAGGGTTAAAGCTAGGGTTAGGCCTTGGATTAGGGCTAGGTTTTGTGTTAGGTTTAGAGGTATGGCTAATGTAAGAACTGGCATTACAATTAGGGCTAATTTAGGGTTAGGTTTAGGGTCAGGTGTAGTGTTAGGATTAGGTTTAAGGATAGGGTGATGTATAGAGCTAGGGTCAGTGTTAGGGTCAGAGTCAGGGTTAGAATTAGTTCTAAGGTTAGGGTTAGGATTTGAATTAGGGCTAGTGTTAGGGCTAGGTTTAGGTTTAGGCTATGGTTTATGTTAAGTGTTAGTGTCAGTGCTATGGCTCGGTTTTGCTTGAGTGCTAGGGCTAGGGTTAGGGCTTGTTTTCAAATTAGTGTTAGGGTTAAAGCTAGTGATACGGTATGGTTTAGGCTTATGTTTAGGGTTAGATTTAGAGTTAGGTTAAATCTAGGTTATGGCTAGGGTTTGGTCTAGGGTTTGTGTTATCATAAGGGATAGGGTTAGATCTAGGGATAGGGCTAGGGCGAGAATTAGAGTTAGTCTTAGGGTTAGGGTTTGGTAGGATTAGGGTTAGGGCATTATTAGGGCTAGGTTTAGAGCTAGGATTAGTATTAACGCTAAGCCTAGGTTTAGGGCAAGGGTTAGGGTTATGGTTATGGTTAGGCATGATGTTATCACTAGGTTTAGAACTAGGGCGAGGGTTAAAATTAGGTTTAGGGCTAGTGTTAGGGTTAGGGTTAGTATTAAAGCTAAGTTTAGGGCTAAGATTAGGGCTAGGGTTTGTATTAGGGTTAGGGCTTCATTTGTGCTAGGGCTAATGTCA